>NC_058406.1:108899686-108918084 GCF_002201575.2 Neomonachus schauinslandi | reverse complement strand
AAAGAAAGAAAGAAAGAAAGAAAGAAAGAAAGAAAGAAAGAAAAAACAGAAAACCTCCAGAACAGTTAAAAAAAAAAAAAAGACAATCTCAATTGTTTACATAGATGAATAATAATTACATATCTCATACAACACTGGTGGACTGGTAGTACCTACCAAAATTGGCCATATCCATTCTCTAAGACCCAGCAATCCCATTTGTAGGTATATGCACAAGAAAATGTCTATATATGTTCACTGAAAGATAGGTAACTTCATAGTCATAACAGAACTATTCATAATAGCTAAGATCTTAAAAGAGCCCAAATTTCATTTAGCTGTACAATAAATAATAAATCATGGCATGTTAATTATGGAATATATATATAAAAGAGATTTAATGAACAATTATACGTAACAATATGGATACGATTGAGTGAATAAAGAATTGTAAGTGAATACAAAAAAGTACACACTGTAGTTATCCATTACATAAAGTTTAAATACATGTATGATATTAAAAGTCAAAATGGCAGTTACTTTTCATGATGTTAGCAATTAAATGAAGATATGTGGGACTACTAGGGTTTTGATAACTTCCCATTTTTATTTAAATATAGTGTACGTGAGTATGTTCAATTCATTTAACCATAATCTTTATTACATGTTTTAATGTATATGTTACATTTCAACCAAAATTTCTTTTAAAAAATGAAGTAAAGGAAATTTTAAAAGTATTTTAAAAAGTAACATATTTAAGACAGAAAAAAAGATCTAACACATATGGTAAGACCACAGGAGAAAACCAAGGCAAAAGAATAATATATATATAGTATTTTATAATACATTATATATTATGTACATATTATACATATATACATATTATATATACATATATGATATATGTATATATTATAATATTATGCATTTCTATATGTAATATGTATTACATATATAAAGTACATATGTTTTTCTCAACTTAAAAAATATTTAAAATTTAAATAGGCTGAAATCTGGAATTAAATCTAAATGACCAACAAAAGATATATTTTAGAAAACTACTGGACTTGAACGTAATTTCAAGAGATTTTATGAATCATTTCATCACCTAAGAAAAAATTGAGCTAGTCAAATATAAAGGAAAGAAGATAATACTGCCTTCAGATTTCTCAATCACCATACTTTCTGCTAGAAGGAAGTGAAGAAACATATTTAATATACTCATGAAAAGAAAATGTGAGCTAAGGGCAATATATTGAGCCAAATTGACTTTAATGTAAAATAGTCATGAACCTAGGAGCCTAGAGAAGTGTTCCCATTGGCACTTCTTGAGGACTGTCTTAGAGAAGGAGCTTCAGATAAACATAATGGGAGAGAGACATTGACAAGAGGAATAACAGTGAACAAATTATATTTGCCATTGCATCACAATTAAATGATGGGATACAATAGAGCATGCTATAATTATATTTTCAGAAAACATGGATATAGGTCAAATATCAAAACCAAGGGTGTGAGGAGCTAATGGGGAAAGCAATCAAAAACCAGAATTGGCTTTACAATTGTCTTACAAATATTTGACGAGTAAAAGGTATTACTTCAGATCTGATGATGAAGGAAAAGGTTGGGGTGGGGAGAAGTTACAAGATGTTTAAATAATGCTCTTTGCAGAGGAAGATAAAAAAGCACACCAAAGAATAAAAAGGAAATTATATAAATATATTGATAAAAATATAAGAGTAACTGTTATATCAAAAATAAATAAATTCCATAGAGGAGCAAGATGGTGGAGGAGTAGGAGACCTAAATTTCATCTGGTCCCAGGAATTAAGCTAGATAGGCATCAAACCATCCTGAACACCTACGAACTCAACCGGAGATCGAAGAAAAGAATAGCAGCAACTCTGAACAGAAAAGCGACCACTTTCTGGAAGGTAAGACGTGCAAAGAAGTGAATCCGAGGTGATATTTGGAAGATAGACAGTGGGGGAGGGGCCTCCATCACCTGCTACTGGCAAGGGATAGAGCAGCGGAGCACAAAATCAGAACTTTTAGAAGTCTGCTCTGCTGAGAGACATTGCTCCAGTGGCTAACTGGCGGGTGGAACTCTTGCTGGGACAGTGGTCTCAGGACCCTTGGGGTCACAGAAAGCCTGGAGGTGCCTGAGTGCGGCAGAGCTCCCAGGTATTGGAGCAGGGAAGCTGGCTGCAGAGACGGAGCCGAGGAGTGGGCTCTCAGCTTGGGGTTGCCATAAACTGTGATCCAAGGCACAGTCAGGCCACTGCTCTTCCAGCAGGGACCCAACAAGCGGCAGATCCAGGGAGACTCCACTTCTTCCCCTGGGAGGAGCAGTGCAGGAGCACACTGCAGGATTCTACTGGGATTGGAGATTCCACATGGGGTCATGTGCCAAAGATAGAAATGCTCGGTCACCGGCCAGGTGAGCATGGACTACAGCCGGAGACTGGGGAGAAGGGAGCAATTGACTGCTTTTCTCTGGGAGCTCACTGAGGAGTGGGGCCCCAAGTTCTCGGCTCCTCCAGGCTGGAGATTGGCAGGCCGTCATTTTCACTCTCCTCTTCCAAAGCTGTATGGAAAGCTTGCAGGGAACAAAAGCTCCTGAGAGCAAACCCAAGCAGATTACTTAGCCCTGCCCCCAGGGCTTTCCACCTCAGGCAAAGACATTTGAGAACCAGGGCAACAGGACCCTCCCCCAGAAGATCAGCAAGAACAGCCAGCCAAGACCAAGTTTACTGATCAATAAGAACAGCAGAACGCCAGCACTAGGGGAATACTGCACATAGAATTCATGGCTTTTTCCCCATGATTCTTTAGTCTTTCAAAGTTAATTTTTAAAATTTTCAATTTCTTTTTCTTTTTCTTTTTTTTGAATTTTTTTCTTTTTTCCTTTTTCAACCAACATCTTATCAATCCTTTTTCTAAAAAAAAAACCTTTTTTATTTTTCATTTTAGAGTCATAGTCTATCCCTTCATAGTAGTTAACCTTATTTTTGGTATATATATATATGTAAGTTTTTCTCTCTTTAAAATTTTGGGATACAGTTCTTCTAACAGACCAAAATATACCATAAATCTCTAGTATATGGCTTTGTCCTAGTCTCCTGCCTGATCACATTCTCTCCCTTTTTTTTTTTTAATCCTTTTCTTTCTTTTTTCAACCAACTTCTTATCTTAGCAATTCCTTTTATACAATACTTTATAATTTTCATCTTTACAGTCATATTCCATCCTTTCAGCATATTTACCCTTATTTTTGTACATATATAAGCTTTTCTATCTTTAAAATTTTGGGAGGCACTTTCTTCTAACAGACCAAAATACGCCCAAAATCTAGTGTGTGGCACTGATTTATGCACCAGCCTGATCATATTTGATCATATTCAGTTTTTTCATTTGTTTGTTTTTTTATCTTTTTCTTTTTCTTTTTTCTTTCTTTCTGTTTCTTTTACCCAAGTTTCAGGTCTCTGCTGATTTGTTTAGTGCATATTTTTTGGTAGTTGTTGTTACCCTCTTAGCATTTTGTTCTCTCATTCACCTATTCTCCTCTGGATAAAATGACAAGATGGAAAAAATCACCTCAAAAAAAAAAGAACAAGAGGCACTACCAACTGCCAGGGACCTAATCAATATGGACATTAGTAAGATGTCAGAACTAGAGTTCAGAATGATGATATTAAAGATACAAGCTAAGCTTAAAAAAAGCATGGAAGATATTAGAGAAAACCTTTCTGGAGAAAAAAAAGAACTAAAATCGAACCAAGTCAAAATCAAAAAGGCTATTAATGAGGTGCAATCAAAAAAGGAAGCTCTGGCTGCTAGGATAATTGAGGCAGAAGAGAGAATTAGTAATATAGAAGACCAAATGATGGAAAATAAAGAAGCTGAGAAGAAGAGAGATAAACAACTACAGATCACAAAGGCAGAATTCGAGAGATAAGTGATACCAAAAGACAAAACAACATTAGAATAATTGAGATCCCAGAAAAAGAAGAAAGAGAGAGAGGAGCAGAAGGTATATTAGAGCAAATTATGGCAAAGAACTTCCCTAATTTGGGGAAGGAAACAGGGGTCAAAATCCAGGAGGCACAGAGAACCCCCCTCAAAATCAATACAAATAGGTCAACACCCCCACATCTAATAGTAAAACTTACGAGGGCGCCTGGGTGGCTCAGTTGGTTAAGCGACTGCCTTCGGTTCAGGTCATGATCCTGGAGTCCCGGGATCGAGTCCCGCATCGGGCTCCCTGCTCGGCAGGGAGTCTGCTTCTCCCTCTGACCCTCCTCCCTCTCATGCTCTCTGTCTCTCATTCTCTCTGTCTCAAATAAATAAATAAAATCTTTAAAAAAATTTAAAAAAAAAAACTTACGAGTCTCAGAGACAAAGAAAAAATCCTAAAAGCAGCTCGGGTGATGAGATCTGCAAATTACAATGGTAGAAATATTAGATTGGCAACAGACGTATCCACAGAGACCTGGTAGGCCAGAAAGGACTGGCAGGATATACTCAGAGCACTAAAGGAGAAAAATATGCAGCCAGGAATACTATATCCAGCTAGGCTGTCATTGAAAATAGAAGGAGAGATAAAAAGCTTCCAGGACAAACAAAAACTAAAGGAATTTGCAAACACCAAACCAGCCCTACAAGAAATCTTGAAAGGGGTCCTCTAAGCAAAGAGAGAGCCTAAAAGTAACATAGACCAGAAAGGAACACAGACAATATACAGTATCAGTCACCTTACAGGTAATACACTAGCACTAAATTCCTATCTTTCAATAGTTACCCTGAATGTAAATGGGCTAACTGCCCCAATCAAAAGACACAGGCTATCGGATTGGATAAAAAAAACAAGACCCATCAATATGCTGTCTGCAAGAGACTCATTTTAGACCAGACACCCCCAGATTGAAAGTGAGGGGGTGGAAGACTATTTACCATGCTAATGGACACCAAAAGAAAGCTGGGGTGGCAATCCCTATGTCAGACAACTTAGATTTTAAACCAAAGACTATAATAAGAGATGAGGAAGGACACTATATCCTACTTAAAGGGTCTATCCAACAAGAAGATCTAACAATTTAAATATCTATGCCCCTAACATGAGAGCAGCCAATTTTATAAGCCAAAAAATAACAAAAACAAAGAAACACATCGACAATAATACAATAATAGTGGGGGACTTTAACACCCCCCTCGCTGAAATGGACAGATCATCTAAGCAAAAGAACAAGGAAATAAAGACTTTAAATGACACACTGGACCAAATGGACTTCACAGATATATTCAGAACATTCCATCCCAAAGCAATAGAATACACATTCTTCTCTAGTGCCCATAGAACATTCTCCAGACTAGATCACATCCTCGGTCACAAATCGGGTCTCAACCGGTACCAAAAGATTGGGATCATTCCCTGCCTATTTTCAGACCACAGTACTTTGAAACTAGAACTCAATCACAAGAGGAAAGTCAGAAAGAACTCAAATACATGGAGGCTAAAGAGCATCCTACTAATGAATGAATGGGTCAACCAGGAAATTAAAGAAGAATTAAAAAAATACATGGAAACCAATGAAAATGAAAACACAACTGTTCCAAATCTTTGGGATGCAGCAAAGGCAGTCCTAAGAGGAAAGTATATAGCAATACAAGCCTTTCTCAAGAAACAAGAAAGGTCTCAAGTACACAACCTAACCCTACCCCTAAAGGAGCTGGAGAAAGAACAGCAAATAAAGCCTAAACCCAGCAGGAGAAGAGAAATAATAAAGATCAGAGCAGAAACCAATGAAATAGAAACTAAAAGAACAGATCAACGAAACTAGGAGCTGGTTCTCTGAAAGAATTAACAAGATTGATAAACCTCTGGCCAGACTTATCGAAAAGAAAAGAGAAATGACCCAAATAAATAAAATCATGAATGGAAGAGGAAAGATCACAACCAACACCAAAGAAATACAAACAATTATACGAACATATCATGAACAACAATATACCAGCAAATTAAATAACCTGGAAGAAATGGATGCATTCCAGAGAGGTATCAACTACCAAAACTGAACCGGGAAGAAATAGAAAACCTGAACAGACCTATAACCACTAAGGAAACTGAGGCAGTAATCAAAAATCTCCCAACAAACTAGAGCCTAGGGCCAGATGGCTTCCCAGGGGAATTCTACCAAACATTTAAAGAAGAATTAACACCTATTCTTCTGAAACTGTTCCAAAAAATAGAAATGGAAGGAAAACGTCCAAACTCATTTTATAAGGCCACCATTACCTTGATCCCCAAACCAGACAAAGACCCCATCAAAAAGGAGAATTCCAGACCAATATCCTTGATGAACATGGATGCAAAAATTCTCTCCAAAATACTAGCCAATAGGATCTAACAGTACATTAAAAGATTATTCACCACGACCAAGTGGGATTTATTGCTGGGCTGCAAGGCTGGTTCAACACCTGCAAGTTAATCAATGTGATACAATACATTAATAAAAGAAAGAACAAGAACCATATGATCCTCTCAATAGATGCAGAAAAAGCATTTGACAAAGTACAGCATCCTTTCTTGATCAAAACTCTTCAGAGTACACGGATAGAGGATACATACCTCAATATCATAAAGCCATCTATGAAAAACCCACAGCGAATATCATTCTCAATGGGAAAAAAACTGAGAGGTTTCCCCCTAAGGTCAGGAAGGCGGCAGGGATGTCCACTATCACCACTGTTATTCAACCTAATACTAGAAGTCTTAGCCACAGCAATTGGACAACAAAAAGAAATAAAAGGCATCCAAATTGGCAAAGAAGAAGTCAAATTCTCACTCTTCACAGATGATATGATACTTTATGTGGAAAACCCAAAAGACTCCACCCCAAAACTGCTAGAACTCATACAGGAATTCAGTAAAGTGGCAGGATATAAATTCAATGCACAGAAATCAGTGGCATTCCTATACACCAACAACAAGACAGAAGAAGGAGAAATTAAGGATCCCATTTACAATTGCACATAAAAGCATAAGATTCCTAGGAATAAATCTAAGCAAGGAGGCAAAATCTATAAAATACTCATGAAAGAAATTGAGGAAGACAGAAAGAAATGGAAAAACATTCCATGCTCATGAATTGAAAGAACAAATATTGTGATGATGTCAATGCTACCTAGAGCAATCTACACATTCAATGCAATTCCTATCAAAATACCACGCACTTTTTTCAAAGAAATGGAACAAATAATCCTAAAATGTGTATGGAACCAGAAAAGACCCCAAATAGACAGAGGAATGTTGAAAAAGAAAAGCAAAGCTGGTGGCATCCCAATTCCGGACTTCAAGCTCTATTACAAAGCTGTCATCATCAAGACAGTATGGTACTGGCACAGAAACAGACACATAGATCAAAGGAACAGAATAGTGAGCCCAGAAATGGGCCCTCAACTCTATGGTCAACTAATCTTTGACAAAGCAGGAAAGAATGTCCAATGGAAAAAAGACAGTCTCTTCAACAAATGGTGTTGGAAAAATTGGACAGCCACATGCAGAAGAATGAAACCAGACCACTTCCTTACACCACACACAAAAATAGACTCAAAACGGTCGAAAGACCTCAATGTGAGACAGGAGTCCATCAAAATCCTAAAGGAAAACACAGGCAGCAACTTCTTCGACCTCAGCCACAGCAACTTCTGCCTAGAAACATCGCCAAAGGCAAGAGAAGCAAGGGCAAAAATGAACTCTTGGGACTTCATCAAGATAAAAAGCTTTTGCAAAGCAAAGCAAACAGTCAATAAACCAAAGACAACTGACAGAATGGGAGAAGATATTTGCAAATGACATATTAGATAAAGGGCTAGTATCCAAAATCTATAAAAACTTACCAAACTCAACACCCGAAAAACAAATAATCTAATCAAGAAATGGGCAGAAGACATGAACAGACATTTTTCCAAAGAAAACATCCAAATGGTCAACAGACCCGTGAAAAATTGCTCAACATTGCTCAGCATCAGGGAAATCCAAATCCAAATCTCAATGAGATACCACCTCACACCAGTCAGAATGGCTAAAATTAACAAGTCAGGAAACGACAGATGTTGGCGGGGATGGGGATAAAGGGAAACCCTCCTACACTGTTGGTGGGAATGCATGTTGGTGCAGCCACTCTGGAAAACAGTATGGAGGTTCCTCAAAAAGTTGAAAATAGAGCTACTGTACGATCCAGCAATTGCACTACTGGGTATTTACCCCAAAGATACAAATGTAGGGATCCGAAGGGGTACATGCACCCTGATGTTTATAGCAGCAGTGTCCACAATAGCCAAACTGTGGAAAGAGCCAAGATGTCCACCGACAGATGAATGGATGAAGAAGATGTGGTATATATATACAATGGAATGTTTTGCAGCCATCAAAAGGAATGAAATCTTGCCATTTGCAATGATGTGGATGGAACTGGAGGGTATTATCTGAGCGAAATAAGTCAATCAGAGAAAGACATGTATCATATGATCTCACTGATATGAGGAATTCTTAATCTCAGGAAACAAACTGAGGGTTGCTGGAGTGGGGGGTGGGGTGGGAGGGATGGGGTGCCTGGGTGATAGACATTGCGGAGGTCTGTGCTATGGTGAGTGCTGTGAATTGTGTAAGACTGTTGAATCACAGACCTCTACCTCTGAAACAAATAATATATGTCAAAGAAGAAGAAGAAGAAGAAGAAGAAGAAGAAGAAGAAGAAGAAGAAGAAGAAGAAGAAGAAGAAGAAGATGATAGCAGGAAGCAAAAAATGAAGGGGGGGAGATCGGAGGGGGAGACAAACCATGAGAGATGATGGACTCTGTGAAACAAACTGAGGTTTCTAGAGGGGAGGGGGGTGGGGGGATGCATTAGCCTGGTGATGGGTATTAAGGAGGGCACGTACTGAATGGAGCACTGGGTGTTACACACAAACAATGAATCATGGAACACTACATCAAGAACTAATGCTGTAATGTATGGTGATTAATATAACAATAAAAAAAATAAAGAACTTCCTAATGAAAAAAAAAATTTAAAATGGAAGAGAAAGAAAATGAAATGCCAGAGAGAATGTATGTAATATCAGAGTCTATTTATGTAAGAGATGTGAATATGCATAAGCACAACAAAACACTAAGCAGATTAAATATATCAGTAAGGTAAATAGATTCAAACAATTAAAAAAAATTAAACTTCCAGTTGATGAACAAAGCAAAATCCTACTATATCCTGTATTTAAAGATACAAAGATAGGAAGGTTAAAATACAAGTTTAAGCAAAGATGCCACGTAATACAAATATAAAGAGAGCAGATACCTGACAAGATATATTTCAGAGTGATAAAGCATTGAGAAAATAAGGAGTATCCTTATCCTGCTAATGCTATAGTTCACAATGACAGACATAGATAAAGTAGATGGAAATGTGTATGTATATGAGAAAAAGACATAGGGAGGCGTGGGAGAGGAACAGAGGGAGTAAAAGAGAAGAGAAAAAACAGACATAAAGTAAATGGGATGAAATGTTATGAACTCTATTGAATAATCTAGTCCAAGGGTATACAAAACTTTTTGTACTTTTTCTTTTCTATTTCCTTAAGTAATTTTGAAATTATTTCAGTTATGTCAGAGAAAATTCCCATGTGCTTCTAGCAGGGGGAGAAAAAAGTTACCATTTTGAAATATGTCATAGCATTCTGTACTTCTGTTCTTCTTAAAAATCTCTGCCTTTAGGAGAAACTATTTAACCAGATCTTAACCTGCTGGGCTTTTATCACAGCTTAACTGACCTGGAGGAAGGGAGATACCAAGCTGTAGCCTCCTTTAACCTTTCTGCTCTATCTAAAGTTGGGGGGGGGTGGCTGTTCACATCCAAAAGTGAAGATTAATTAAAAGACTGAGATCTAATCATGGTACTGTAGAACACTTCCTCTTCACACTGATGTATTACTAATGACCTATTTACAGTTATTCCTTTTATCTGGTACATCATGTCTGGGTAACAATTAAAAATTAAAATATATGCTAACACGAAACACAAAACACAGTTTGAAGACACAGAGCAAGCATCAGAACCAGACTCAGCTATGGCAGGGATGTTGGAGTTATCAGACTGGAAATTTAAAACAACTCTGATACATATGCTGAGGGCTCTAATGGATAAAGTAATAATGCAATAACAGATGGGCATATAAGCAGAGAGATGAAAATCCTAAGGAAAAAGAAAAGAAAAGAAAAGAAATGCTAGAGATCAAAATAATATAATGGAAATGAAGAATGCCTTTGATGGACTTATTAGTAGATAGGACACAGATAAGGAAAGAATCTCTAACCTTGTGGATATCTCAGTTGAAACCTCCAAAAATGAAGAGAAAAAAAGAAAAAGAAAAAGATTGAAAAAAAAAACAGGAAAGAATATCAAAAAACTTTCAGAGAACTACAAAATGTGTAACATATGCATAAATGGAACTGCCAGAAGGAGCAGAAAGGAACAGAAGAACTATTTGAAAGAATAGTAACTTATAATTTTCCCAAATTATAGCCAGACACCAAGCCACAGATACAAGAAACTAAGAAAACACTATGAAGGATAAATGCCCCCATCTCCCTCCTAAAAATCAAAAACCAAAAACAAACAAACAAAAACTATACCTGGGATATCACTTTCAAACTACAAAAAATCAAAGATAAAGAAAAACTCCTGCAAGAAACTAGACAGAAAAACCAATTACTTATAAAGGAGCTAGATAAGAATTATACCTGAATTCTCCTCAGAAATCAAGTAAGTACGAAGAGAGTGAAGTGAAATATTTAGTGTCGAGAGAAAATATTTAAAGTGTTGAAAGAATTCTGTACCCTGAAAAAATATTTTATTCTTATCTGTGCTTATGTATTAGTGAAATGAATGACAGCAACAATATAAGAGATAGGAGGAAGAAATTGGGAGTATGTTGTTATTATTAGGTGCTTGCACTACCTGAGAAGGAATACAGTGTTATTTGTAAGTGGATGTGAATTTGTTGTAAATGTATATTGTAAACTCTAGGTCAACCACTAAAAAAAGGTAAAAAAAAAAAGGAAGTATAAATGATATACTAAGAGAGAAATAGAATCATATAAAATGCTCAATTAATACCACCAAAAGTAGAGAACAAAAATAGGAACAAAAACAGTGGCAATGGCAACAAACAAAAGTAATAAATGTGGTAGATATTAATCCAACTATATCAATTGCCATTTTAAATGTCAAAGTCTAAATGTACAATTGAAAGTCAGAGATTGTCAGAGTGGAGCAAAAAACAAAACCAAATTATATATTGTCCTTAATAGACTCACTTTATAAATAAGGAAACATAGATATTAAAAGTAAATGGATGGAGAAAAATATATCAAGATAACACTAATTGTCCAACACTAAGTTGGAGTAGCTATTGTAATAATGGATGGAGCAGACTTCAGAGCAAGTCAAATTATCAGGGATAAAGAGCATTACATAATGATAAATAGGTCAATTCTCCAAGAATTAACAATTCTTAACATGTATGTGCTTAACAACACTGTGTCAACATACATGAGCAAAAACTGATAGAACCACAAAAAGAAATAGATAAAGCCACTGTTATACTTCAATACTTCAGCACCCCTTTATGAGAAATGGACAGATTCAGCAGGCAGAAAATTAGTACAGAAATAGTTCAATTCAACAACACCATCAATCAATGGATAAAATGAACATCTATAAACTACTTCATCCACAACAGTAAAATACATATTTCTTCTCACGTTCCACAGAATATTCACCAAGATAGATCACATTCTGGACCATAAAAAAAAAAAAAAAACAAAACAACAATTTAAAAGGATAGAATTCATAAAATTTCTGCTGTCAAACCACAATGGAATTAAACTAAGAATAAATAACGGATAGCTGGAAAATCCCCAAATTATTTGAAGATTAAACAGTGCACTTCTAAATAACATATGGGTCCAAGAAGAAATCTCAAGAGCAATTTTACAATATCTTTAAGTGAAAATGAAAACACAACTTAACAAAATTTGTGGAGTTCAACAAAAGCAGTGCTTAGAAGGAAATTTGTATCATTGAATGCATATATTAGAAATAAGAAAGATCTAAAATCAGTCATCTAAACTTCTAAGGAAACTTAAAAAAAAGTTCATGAAATCCAAATAAAACAGAAGAAAAGAAATAATAAAAATTAAAATAGGGGTACCTGGGTGGCTCAGTTGGTTAAGTATCTGATTCATGATCTCAGCTCAGGTCTTGATCTCAGGGTTGTGAGTTCAAGCCCCATATTGGACTCCACACTGGGTGTGGAGCCTACTTAAAAAAAAAAAAAATTCGAATAGAAATCAATGAAATTGAAAAGAGGGTATCAATTCAGAGAAAAAATGAAAACAAAAGTGTCTGTGAAAATATCCATAAAATTGATAAGCTTCTAGCTAGGCTAACTAAGATAAAATTGAGGACAAAATTTACTACCATCAGAAATGAAAGAGGAAAGATATCATTACAGATTCCATGAACACTGAAAGGATAAAGGAATATTATGAACAACTCTATGCTCAAAAAACTGATAACAAATAGATCAATTCCTTGAAAGACATAATCTGTCAGAATTCTCACAAGAAGATATAGGCAAACTGATTATGCCCATATCTGTTAAAGAAATTGAAGCAATAATCCATTACCATTCAAAGCAGAAAGCATCAGGCCCATATGGGTTCACTGGTGAATGATACCAAACATTTAAGAAAGAAATTATACCAATTCTCTACAATCTCTTCCTAAAGATTAAAACAGAGGTAAAATTTTCTAACTCATTTCATGAGATAAATACTACCTTAATATCAAAATCAGACAAACATTACAAGAGTAGAAAAGTATAGACCATTATTTCTCATTAATATAGATTCAAAAGTCTTCAGCAAAATATTAGCAAGTCAAATCCAACAATGTATAAAAAAGATTACATATCATAACCAAATATGATTTATTCCAGGCATGCAAAGCTAGTTCAACATTCAAAAATCACTTTAATGTCATCCATCAAAGCAATAGCTTAAAGAAGAAAAGTCACTGAGCGTATCAATAGCTTCAGAAATGAACATGTGACAAAATCAAACACCCACCCATGATAAAAACTCTTAGTAAACTAGGAATAGAGGGGAATTTCCTCAACTTGATTTTTAAAAAAAAAAATCTACAAAAGAAAAAAAAAAGCTACAGCAGACATTATACTCATTGGTGAGAAACTTGAAGCTTTCTGACTAAAAACAGAAACAAGGCAAACATGACATCCCTCACAAGTGCTTTTCAACATTCTACAGAATGTCAAAAAATGTGTGAATGTATGGAAGTCTTACCTAACATAATAAGACAATGTTATTCTTGTACTTTATAATGTTTGAGACTGATGGAATATAATTTTAATTTGACATTTAAGAAAATGTGATAGTAAACAGTCTCATAAGTTTAGAAGGATCTGATTTAGTCAACTGATATGTTTAGAATAGGCTTGCGAAAGTATTTATGTCCTAAGGAAGATTTGTCATTATCACTGTAAAGCTGCCATTGCTTTGTTTTAGTGTGTGAAATTCTTGAGCAATTTTGATATATTGAATCAAATTTGTGATGATGGTTTAAAAAGTTTAAGAGAAATTACTTAATAATGCTTGTATATGTTTGGGAAATATTTAGAGAAGTTTAATATATCAAAATTATAAACAAATTGAGTATTAATAACAAGAAGTGAAGGCAGATATTTTTAAAATTTTAAAACAAAGTATACTTGATTTGTAAACAAACTAAGATTTGTACATTGAGCTAAAAGACTCTGACAAACTTCACTGTTGATTTCAAGTTTAATAAATTGAATATGAATTTTTAAAAAAGAAAAGGAAATAAAATTAGGAATGAAAAAATAAAACTATGTTTGTTTACAGATGACATAATCATGTATATAGAAAACCTAAAAGGATCAAGAAAAAAAAAAAACTCCTGGAACTAAGAAGTAATTATTATAAGGTTGCAGGATACAAAAGTCAATCACGTTTTTATATACCAGCAATGAACAACTAGAATTTGAAATTAAAACCACACTACAATTTATATTACCACCCATATATGAAACAGTTATAAATTAAAAAAAAAGTTCAAGATCTATATGAGTAAAAGTACAACATTTTGATGAGAAAAAAACAAAGAACTAAATAAACGGAGAGGTGAGATTTTCCATGTTCTTAGATAGGAAGACTCAATATTGTTAGATGTCAGTTCTTTTCAACTTGACCTATAGATTCAAAACAATCCCAATAAGGGGCATGTGGGTGGCTCAGTTGGTTAAGCATCTGCCTTAGGTTTGGGTCATGATCTCAGGGTCCTGGGATGGAGCCTGGGTTGTGCTCCCTGCTCAGAGGGAAGTCTGATTCTCCCTCTCCCTCTCACCCTCTCCCTTGCTTGTGCTCTTGCTCTCTCTCTCTCTCTCAAATGAATAAATAAAAAATCTTAAAAAAAAAAAAAGCAATCCCAGTAAAATCCAAGGAGATTATTTTGTGGATATCGACAAACTGATTCTAAGTTTTAAACATACAAGAAAAAGATCCAGAATAGCTAACACAATAATGAAAATAAGAACAAAGTTGGGATCAACTTTACCTGACTTCAAGACTTACTATAAAATTGCAGTAATCAAGACAGTGTGATATCGGCAAAAGAATAGAGAAATAGATGTATGGAACAGACTATAAAGCTCAGAGCCTCACCCACATTAATATAGCCAACTAATCTTTGTTTTGTTTTGTTTTAAAGTAGGCTCCCCGCCCAATATGGGACTTGAACTCACAACCCTAAGATTAAGAGTTGCATGCTCTACTGACTGAGCCAGCCAGGCACCCCAATATAGTCAATTAGTCTTTGAAAAAAGAACAAAGGCAACACAATGCAGCAAAGTCTATGTTTTTAATAAATAGAGCTGTAACTGATTGACATCCACATGCAAAAACCAATGTATTTAGATACAGAATTTGTACTCTTCTAAAAAATTAATTCAAAATGGATTGCAGAGCTACTCTAAAACTTCTAGATAGAAGTAAATAGGAGTAAATCTAGATGACTTTAGGTTCAGCAATAATTTTTTAGATGCAACACCACAGGCATAATCAATGAAAGAAAGAATTGATAGAATTGACCCCATTAAAATTTCAAAAAATATGCTCTATGAAAGATACTGTCAGGGCACCCAGCTGGCTCAGTCAGTTGAGCAACCAACTCTTGATCTCAGTTCAGGTCTTGATCTCAGGGTTGTGAGTTCAAGCCCCACATTGGATCCAGGCTAAGTGTGGAGTCTACTAAAAAATAAATAAATAAAAATGAAAATAAAAGTAAAAAAGATACTGTCGAGAAAATGTAAAGAAAAGCCACAGACTCAGAAAAGATATTTACAAAATACATACCTGATAAAATATATAAAATATACCAGAAGAACTCTTAAAACTCAGCAATAAGAAAACAAGCTGACAAAAATAGGAGCTGACCAAAGCTCCTAACAGACACCTCACTGAAGAAGATGTACAAGTGACAACTATATGAAAAGATGCTCCTCATCACATATCATCAGGGAAATGCAAACCTAAACAACAATGAGATGTCACTACATGCCTATTAGAATGGCCCAAATTTGGAATGCTGACAACACCAAATGCTGGTTAGGATGTGCAGGAACAAGCACTCATTCATTTTTGGTGAGAATGCAATATGGTACATCTACTTCAGAAGATAGTTCAGTGGTTTCTTACAAACCAAATATATTTTTACCATAAAATCCAGTTATTGTATTCCTTGTTATTTACTCAAAGGAGCTGAAAATTTATTTTCACACAAAAACCTACACACATATGTTTATAGCAGCTTTATTCCTAATAAAAACTAGAAAGCAACCAAGATGTATTTCAGTAGATGAATGGATAAACTCTTGTGTATTCAGAAAATGGAATATTATTCAACTCTAAATAGAGATGAGCTATCGAACTATAAGACATGGAGGAACCCTAAATGCATTTGACTAAGTGAAAGAAGACGATCCAAGAAGTCTACATACTGTATGATTCCATAGGACATTTTGGAAAACACAAAACCATGGAAACAGTAAAAGATCAGTGATTGCTAGGGGCTGGGGTGAGGAAGGGATGAATATGCAGAGTACGAATTTTTAGGGTAGTGAAACTCTGAATGATACTACCATGGTGAATGTACATCATTATATTGTGATTATATATTTTTCAAACTCAGAGAATGTACAACTCCAAGAGTCATCTCTAACATAAACAATTACTATGGTGATAATGATGTGTCTGTGTAAGTTTGTCCTTTGTAACCAATGTACTGGTCTGGTAGGGGATGTTAATAATGGGAAAAGCTATGCCTGTGTGGGGTGGAGGGTATATGAGAAATCTTTATATCTTCCATGCATTTTTGCTGTGAATCTAAAATGACTCTAATAAATAATGTCTGTTAATAAAAATATCTTTTTAAATATGATTTATCTGTCTCCCATTGTTTTATCCTCATCCTCTCAGTTGGTTCTGTCCCTTGATCATGCTAGTGGGTTCCATAAGGTTCTTTATCAGATATGGGAACTGTTTGGTCGATGTCAGTCTACTTCACTGCAGAAAACTCAACTGGTATAATGTGTAACATTATAGTTTATTCAAATTATTATTTCATTCAAAAGAAGCTGTAATGTCATGATGGAAACAGCCAAGCTGAGTTGCCAAAGCAGAGCACAAACACATCTGTTTTGGCATAACTATGGTGTGACTCACAATATCCAACTGCACTTAACATCGTTAGAGGAAAGCAGCTTGGACAATAATAAGGCTGTTTTTTAAAGTCACAAATTAGAGTAAGAACATCAAGTGGATTTTTGCTTTTGAAATGATAACTGTTGACTTTGAATTTACTCCATTTTCCATGTCCAATTCACAGAGGAGAATGTCCCATGGCCTGCAATCAGACTCAATGCAAGTTACACAAGCTAAAACATTAAAATATTAGAATTGTCTTATGTTTTTAAAAATAAAAACAAGTAAATAAAAAGACCTTTTCAGAAGACCAAACACAAACATTCTAAATGTATCTTATTTGAAAATGCTACAAACATGCATTTTCATTTCTAGTAAAATATATATTTCCATATCCTGGAGAATTTATAATGTTCTATGAAATTATGCTTTCATATAGTTTATATTCTTTTATATTTATATGCATATCATTATTAAAAAAATTGAGGCGTAACCTTGTTTGATTTATTATAAGTACACACCATTGTATATGTATTAAGTATTCATGGCTATGCTATAAAACATAATGTTTTCTTTATATATATGATATATAACATTGAAATAAATACTAATAAACAAAAATTTTGTTGTATTAATTACATTAATGTTCTTAGATGTACTAGGAATGTGTTATAATTGTAATTAAAAAAGACACTCTCAGAAAAAAATTTCATTTTATATGTAGAAATAAGTACTTAGGGAAAAAAAAAGAAATAAGTCCTTGAGAAAATAAAAATTTTATAAACTCAGAAAAAATTTAGAATAAGGGGGTGAATATGTAACTATCTAACTAATTAAAGTATCTGAGAGTCCAGTGTGATAAAAATAGTAAGTTTGCACCATGAAGACCATAGAAATACTATTAAAACATTTACAAACTTTGAAAGTGGTAACATAAATATGTGATTAAGTGTTCAACACTGAATTATTATTTTTTTCTTTTTTTAGAGAGACAGTCAGAGCAAGCAAACATCAGCAGGGGAGGGACAGAAGGAGAGGGAGAGAGAATCCTAAACAGGTTGTACCCTCAGCATGGAGCCCAGTGTGTGGCTCAGTCTCATGACCCTGAGATTATGACATGAGCCAAAATCAAGACTGGGATGTTTAACAGACTGAGCCACCCAGGCACCCCAATGCTGAATTATTTTAACGTGTTAATAAAATAAGCCATTTCAAGACATTTTTGCCAAGTGGGATGTTAATACATTCATTAATTATTTTATTCATCAAATATTTTTTAGTTAGTCTGGAATGTATACTTTAGTTATTCTGGAAGTGGAGATTTCAGCAAATCTCTAAAAGAACAATGATAAAACTGAAAAAAAAATGTTGTGAAAAGAAATCAGTTCTTACTCTTGAAATTGAGCAAAAGCATACAACTGATTATGATGCATTTATTCAAGGAAATTTGCTGAATTTCCATAAAAACATTTGGGATTTGCCGTGTTCTATCATAAGTTTTTCTTTCTTTCTTTCTCTTTCTTTCTTTCTTTCTTTCTTTCTTTCTTTCTTTCTTTCTTTCT
>NC_058406.1:108897773-108899676 GCF_002201575.2 Neomonachus schauinslandi | reverse complement strand
CTTTCTTTCTTTCTTTCTTTCTTTCTTTCTTTCTTTCTTTCTTTCTTCTTTCTTTCTTTCTTTTTTTTTTTTGCCAATTCCAAAAAACATTTATTGAGCCTCTATGAGATGGGACATGGTTAAGAGACAGCCCTCTTCTGTGTGAGGATAACTCCTACCACTCTGTTTATCCTCAGCTGGTACATCTTATGTCTTACTAGACCTTTACAATTAGTCAGTCTCCTATAATAGAATGGAAGCCTTGTTCAGAAACTCAGAATCTTCTTAGAAAGTTGTGGTTAGAAGAGTGATGTTCACAACTAATGGAAAATCTGCTTCATTTTAAAAAAGTACTGAGATGGACTCATTGCTTCCCACAGAGGTGCTTGGCTTGTCTGGTCTTCTGGTCATGGGCTCTTCTGAATGAGCAGCAGTGACATCTTCCATGGCTTTAGTGGTTGTTTCCTCAAAGCTATGAGTGTTTGATTCCACCTCAGTAGATAATTCAAAAGCTTGTGTGTCCTCAAAATGCACATCCGTGGTTGATTCTACATCACTAATGGAGACTAGGTCAGTGGGAGACTCCAGGTCAGCGAGGGACTCTGGGGTGGTGGTGGACTCCAGGTCAGTGGTGGACTCCAGGTCAGTGGTGGACTCTAGGTCGCAGTGGACTCCAGGTCAGCGGAGGACTCCAGGGTGGCAGTGGACTCCAAGTCAGCTGGGAACTCTGGGGTGACAGTGGACTCTGTGGTGGTGGACAACTCCAGGTGGGCAGGGGACTCTGTGGTGGCTAACTCTAGGTCAGCAGTGGACTCAAGTTCAGCAGTTAACTCAAGGGCATTAACTCAAGGTCATTAATCAACTCAAGGTCAGTGATCAAGTCTAGGTCAGTAAAAGGGGCGCCTGGGTGGCTCAGTTGGTTAAGCGACTGCCTTCGGCTCAGGTCATGATCCTGGAGTCCCAGGGTCGAGTCCCATATCGGGCTCCTTGCTCAGCAGGGGGTCTGCTTCTCCCTCTGACCCTCCCCCCTCTCACGTGCTCTCTCTCTCTCATTCTCTCTCTCAAATAAATAAATAAAATCTTAAAATATATATATATATAAAAAGTCTAGGTCAGTAATGAATTCCTGGTGTATTATGGGGTAAGCCACAGCTAGGGAAAACCAGGCTTGAGTACCAGGGTCTTCCTGAGCATCGTGCCAGCAGGGAACACAGGGGGCTGGTGAAGGTAAGGAGGGAGGTGGCAGGCTCCGAGTGTCGCTTGAAGTTTTTCTTAAGTCCCCACCCAGCTCCATAATGGCCCAGTCCTACCAGGGTAGGGAAGTCATGAGTACTGGTAGCCTCACTTCAGGAGATGGAGTTCTTGATTCCAAGGGAAGTATGAAAAAAACCCCATAACAAGAGGTGTTAGCAAAAGCTATCACGATCCCATTGGCAAACAACAGAGAAAGCCAAGCAACAGACTAGTTAAAAAGATAACAGGGAGAGCTGGTGGTAAAACAACCATAGTGGTCTTTGAGAAACTCAGAGCATCCCTGGTTGTCTAGAAAGCTGTGCATCTCAGAAGAGACAGCAGAGAGCTGCAGCTAACTGAAATTCTTCAGCTGAGCAGGACAACTAACACATGCAGGAAATAAAAGCTAAGACATGCCGTAAATTGCCTCAACATTGAATGTGTTTCCCAATCCCCTACACTGATCTGATCTATCTGCAAAGTGTCACTAAATATATGCTTAAGCACAACCTCTGATGAATCCCTAAACAAGGGCTGATCTATAGGTGACCCCTAGGAAGCTCAGAGAAGGGAATGGAATGGAATGGCATGGAAGGGGAGGGAAGGGAAGGGAAGGGAAGGGAAAGGAAGGGAAGGGAAGGGAAAGGAAAGAAAGGAGGGAGGGTGGGAAGGAAGGAAGGAAGGAAGGAAG
>NC_058406.1:108866224-108897763 GCF_002201575.2 Neomonachus schauinslandi | reverse complement strand
GGAGGGAGGAAGGAAGGAAGGAAGGAAGAAGGAAGGAAGGAAGGAAGAAGGAAGGAAGGAAGGAAGGAAGGAAGGAAGGAAGGAAGGAAGGAAGAAGGAAGGAAGGAAGGAAGGAAGAAGGAATATGGGGCCCCTGGGTGGCTCAGTTGGATAACCATCTGTCTTCAGCTGAAGTCATGATCCCAGGGTCCTGGGATCAAGTGCTGCATCAGGCTCCCTGCTTAGAGGGGAGTCTGCTTCTCCCTCTGCCTCTACCCCTCCACTTGTGTGTGCTCTCTCTCTCTCTCTGAAATAAATAAATAAATAAAATATTTAAAAAGAAAAAGAGAAAAGAGAAGAGAGGGAAGGAAGAAGGAAAGTAAAAGAAAAAAAGAAAAGAAAATAATTTAAAATCAGTGAATGAATGCTGCAGGAAGCAAGTTATACAGAAAGAATCCAGGCAAGTCATTTAAAAATAAAGGACAAAAAAAATGAATAGAAAAAATAGCAAAACTCACAATAATCCAAACTAAAGTAGCAACAATATAGTACATAAAATAGAATATAAAATTTCCAGTTTCCAGAAATAAATAAATAAATAAAACAAAACATCCATAGAAACACAAAAGTGTGACCCAAAGAAGAAAAAGTAAAAAAGAGCAGTCAATAGAAACTGCCCTGAGAACTTCCAGCTATTGTACATACTAGACAAAGACTTCAAATCAGCTATTACAAGTATGACCAAAGAAGAAAAGGATATGTTTAAAGAATTAATTGAAAGTATGATAGCAATGATTATTCAAAAATAAACCATCAATAGGGATGCCTGGGTGGCTCAGTCATTAAGCGTCTGCCTTCAGCTCAGGTCATGATCCTGGGGTCCTGGGATCAAGCCCCGCATCGCTCCCTGCTCTGCAGGAAGCCTGCTTCTCCCTCTTCCACTACCCCTGCTTCTGTTCCCTCTCTCCCTGTCTCTCTCCCTGTCAAAAAATAAATAAAATCTAAAAAAAATTTTTAAAAAGATAAATAAACTATCAATAAAGAGACAGATATTATTTAAAATGAACCAAATGGAAATTCTAGAGTTTAAAAAATACAATAATTGAAATGAAAATTTCAATACAGATAGGGCTACAGTAAATTTGAGTTTGCCAAATAAAGAATGAGTAAACCTGAAGATATATCAATAGAAAATACCCAATTTAAAGAACAAAAACTAAAGAGAATAAAGAAAAATAGAGACCCATAGTCCCATAGGACTCCATCAAGCATAAACATATATGGATAATAGGAGTCCTAAAAACAGAGGAAAGGGGGCAGAAAAATATTTGAAAAAATAGTGGTTGATAATTTCTCACCTTTGATAAAAAATGTTAATCAGTATCTCAATAAACTCCAAAAAAATAAACACAGAACATCCACAGCTAGCTATATCTAAGTCAAACTATTGATAGACAAAGATCAAGAATAAAATATTGAAAACAGCAAGAGAAAAAAAACTCATCACATACAAGGAAACCACAATATAATAAATATCTTACTACTCAGTAGAATGAATGAAATCAAGAAGGCAATGGAATGACATATTCAAACTGTTGAATGAAAATTAAAATGTCAACCAAAAATTACATATCAAACAAAACTATCCTTCCAAAATAAAGGCAAAGCAAAGATAATGCAAGACAAAGAAAAACAGATTTTATTGCTAATACTTGTCTTACAAAAAGTACTGAAATAATTTTTGAGGCTAACAGGAAATTACATCAGTAACTCAAATCCATACCAAAAAAATAATAAGTACTGATGAAGAATTTTACATAGGTATATATAAGTATTCACTGTCTCCCAGATCTTACTCTAGTAATTGTTCATTATTTTTTTAGCTCAATCTTGATTCTTTAATAAGTCTTTTCTTTTTGTATTTTTCTTCCATGGGAAGATTTGCCTGAATTACTTAATCTATAACCACAAGAGAAATTTTCCAATTATTGATATTTATTAGTATATCAATTTTTGTTTAAATCAGTTTCAAGTGACACATTGCACTCTTAAAGGGTATACCTGAAAATGTGTGTCTTGTGTATATGTGTATATATACTTTCAGAAATATGTGCTCATGAATACTTTCTGGTCCAATGTTCTCCTTCAACTCTCTCTATTTTTTTTTAAGATTTTTATTTATTTATTTGACAGAGAGACAGCAAGAGAGGGAACACAAGCAGGGGGAGAGGGTGAAGGAAAAGCAGGCTTCCCACTGAGAAGGGAGCCCGATGTGGGGCTCAATCCTGGGACCCTGGGATCATGACCTGAGCTGAAGGCAGACACTTAACGACTGAGCCACCCAGGCATCCCAACTCTCTATATTTCTGATTGCATAATAATATTTACCAGGAAAATTTAATTCATCAATATTATCTTTGAAATTAGATTTATTCTTTTACCTTTTAGGATTATTACTTCTTATATTCAGAGACATTCATTATACCTTCATCAAAAATAAAGAAAATAATTTATTCATGAATTGAGATAAATAAGACAGAAAATGGAATAATTTTCTTTATTAAACTGTTACATCAAGCAATTCTTTCATTTACAGTTTCTGAGTTACTAAACAAAGGTATGCACAAGTGAAAATGAAGGAAAATATTTCTGAAGAGATATATCTGCTAAGTCAAAGAAATAAATTGCAAACACTAGAAATTTATATACCCTATTAGGCAAAGGGAGGGACATTTTAGGGCAAAATTTCTGAAATTATACTATGGCCCCATGTATTTTCGAATATGTCCACAATGATATCTCCCATCTCACATATTCTTGCAATGTGAAATTACCCCACTACCCACTGAGCAGTGGGGCCTATGACCATTCCCTTCACAACTGGGCAGGATTTTGTGACATTTGACTAATAGAGTATGGTGGGAATAACACTATTTGATTTCTGAGGCTATGTCATAAAAGGCAATATAGCCTCTACTTTGTTCCCTGGAATACATACTTTTGAAGACTTCAGTAACCATGTGAGTGTTTGACTGGCCACCTCACGGCAATGTACCTAAACCAATCCATGTGGAGAGACCACGTGAGTAGGCCCTTTAATTGTATGAAAAGAAAGAGAGCCACATTATGGGTTTGGTTTGTCATTTTCTAAAGGAATATAAGAAAACCAAGGCAGACTCCCTGATCTGAGCTTTCCCCTAACTATCAACCTTCTCAGTAACCTGTAGAGATAATACAATGATATATATAATTTGAAAAATACAATTAAGGAATTCTCATAGTGATGTGGTCATATAAATCTTAGTTTTAAAGATAGGCTGCCATACAGATGACATGAATAGACATTTTTCCAAAGAAGACATCCAGATGGCCAACACACACCTGAAAACATAAAACATCATCACTCATCATCAGGGAAATGCAAATTAAAACCACAATGTGCTCTCACCTCACACCTGTCAGATAACTAAAATCAAAAACACAAGAAACAACAGGTAATGGCGAAGATGTGGAGAAAAAGGAACACTTGTGCACTGTTGGTAGGAATGCAAACTGGTGCAGCCACTGTGGAAAACAGTATGGAGATTCCTCAAAAAGTTAAAAACAGAACTAGCATATAATCCAGTAATCCCACTATTGGGTATTTACCCAAAGAACACAAAAACACTAATTCAAAAGAATACATGCACTGCTATGTTTATTGCAGCATTATTTACAATAGCCAAATTATGGAAGCAGCCCAAGTGTCCATCAATCAATGAATGGATAAAGAAGATGTGGTACATATATATAATGGACTACTGTTCACCCATAGAAAAATGAAATCTTGCCATTTGCAGTGACATGGATAGAGCCAGAGAGTATAATGCTAAATGAAATAAGTCAGTCAGAGAAAGACAAATAACATATGACTTCATTCATAAGTGGAATTTAAGACAGAAAACAAATGAATATAGGGGAAAAAAAAAACCAAGAAACAGCCTCTTAACTATAGAGAGCAAACTGATGGCTACCAGAGGGGAAGTGGGTAGGGGATGGGTAAAATAGGTGATGGGGATTAAAGAGTACACTTATCATGATGAACTCTGAGTAATGAATAGGATTGTGGAATCACTATATTGTACACCTGAAACTAATGTAACAATGTATGTTAATTATACTGGAATTAAGATAAAAAAAAACTTAGACAGCCACATGCAGAAGAATGAAACTGGACCATTTCCTTACACCACACACAAAAATAGACTCAAAATGGATGAAAGACCTAAATGTGAGACAGGAGTCCATCAAAATCCTAATGGAGAACACAGGCAGCAACTTCTTCAACCTCAGCCGCAGCAACTTCTTCCTAGAAACATCGCAAAAGGCAAGGAAAGCAAGGGCAAAAATGAACTACTGGGACTTCATCAAGATAAAAAGCTTTTGCACAGCAAAGGAAACAGTCAACAAAACCAGAAGATGGCCAGCAGAATGGGAGAAGATATTTGCAAATGACATATCCAATAAAGGGCTAGTATCCAAAATCTATAAAGAACTTATCAAACTCAACTCCCAAAGAACAAAGAATCAAATCAAGAAATGGGCAGAAGACATGAACAGACATTTTTCCAAAGAAGACATTCAAATGGCCAACAGACACGTGAAAAAGTGCTCAACATCACTCAGCATCAGGGAAATCCAAATCAAAACCTCAGTGAGATACCACCTCACACCAGTCAGAATGGCTAAAATTAACAAGTCAAGGAATGACAGATGCTGGCAAGGATGCGGAGAAAGGGGAAGCTCCCTACACTGTTGGTGGGAATGCAAGTTGGAGCAGCCACTCTGGAAAACAGTATGGAGGTTCCTCAAAAAGTTAAAAATCGAGCTACTGAATGACCCAGCAATTGCACTACTGGGTCTTTACCCCAAAGATACAAATATAGTGATCCGAAGGGGTATGTGCACCACTATGTTTATAGCAGCAATGTCCACAATAGCCAAACTATGGAAAGAACCAAGATGTCCATCGACAGATGAATGGATAAAGAAGATGTGGTATATATACACAATGGAATATTATGCAGCCATCAAAAAAATGAAATCTTGCCATTTGCAACGATGTGGATGGAACAAGAGGGTATTATGCTAAGCTAAATAAGTCAATCAGAGAAAGACGAGTATCATATGATCTCACTGATATGAGGAATTCTTAATCTCAGGAAACAAACTGAGGGTTGCTGGAGTGGTGGGGGGTGGGAGGGATGTTGTGGTTGGGTGACAGACATTGGGGAGGGTATGTGCTATGGTGAGCGCTATGAATTGTGTAAGACTGATGAATCACAGACCTGTACCTATGAAACAAATAATATATTATATGTTAAAAAAAAAAAAAGAAGATAGTAGGAAGGGAAAAATGAAGGCAGGGGGAATCAGAGGGGGAGACGAACCATGAGAGACTATGGACTCTGAGAAACAAACTGAGGGTTCTAGAGGGGAGGGGGTGGGGGGATGGGTTAGCCTGGTGATGGGTATTAAAAAGGGCACGTATTGAATGGAGCACTGGGTGTTATATGCAAACAATGAATCATGGAACACTACATCAAGAACATAATAATTTTATTACGTTATTTAATCACCATACATTACATACATGTAATGTATGGTGATTAAATAACGTAATAAAATTAAATTTAAAAAATTAAAAAGTTAAAAAAACTTAATTTTTTTTTTAAAAGATTGGCTGCCAAATTTTTATACTGTCTAACTTTTCTGACATTTTTCCTATGCTCTGTGGGCAAGATTTATAAAAAGACATGAAAGATAAATCTACAAGTGCCTTAAGTTGCCAGTATGGGTCAGGAGAATGGGGAATAGTTCAGTCCTATGGTGTTGTTTCTTGTTTGTACTTCTACCCCTGCATCTAGCACCATGGGGACAGAGAAGTGAGGATCACTACAAGATCTAAGATGTGTGTATTTTTTATTTATTTATTGTTTAGAATCGAATCTAACAGTGCTTTAGTTGGCATTCAGTAAACTTTGTTCAATAAATGGATGAGTCAATGATAACAATTACTTTGACAGAGTTCACTAGCTATGGCCAGCTCTGGCATCAAAGCAATAATGAATAAGTAATTAGCTAATTTTTATTGAGAATCTTCTAAGAGCTGGACACTAGTCTAAGAGGCTTACACATAACTAACTTCTTTAAGCCTTATAGCCAAATGGAGGATATTACAATTATCATCTTTCATCTTATAAATGAAAAAACATAAATAGCTTATAATTTAATAAGTTTATAGAAATAATGTTACAATAAAATTTTCATGATCTTGTTTTGTTTTCAGGCATTGAGAATGGTTTTATAGCATTATAAGTGTGCTTATTTGTTTCACTTCCTCAACTTTGATCCTTAAGATAGATGCACAAATGAATTTTATAGTTTTCATAAAATTTCAGATTTCTCCTTTTCACTGCAATTGGAAAGTATAATTCAGGTAAGGTATCATATTTAGATGTCATATAGGAAAATACGTAATTTTAACCTTATACCATGCTTGATTAGTGAGTATGAATTTTTAAGATATAAAGCATCATACAAATACTATGCTTGAGAGACTTACTCCTCATTAATCTGATAGAATTTACAGTTCATATAACTCCTGATTGTAGGGAATTAAAAATCTTTTCAAGTATCCAACATCAACGCCTAAATTAGAGTGCAAAAATTTAAATGGGAATGTGCTGGATGCTTTATTTTCATTTAGATATTTATTTTATTAGTTTTTCTTTCTGATATTTGATTCAAGTGTTTTAGGTTTGAGATTTATAATATTTTGGATTTTCTGGGTTAAAAATACCATTAAAATAAAATTAACCTACTTGTTTTACTTTTTAATGCGACTACTAGAAAATTTAAAACTACACATGTGGCTCACATATTTCTATTGAATATTAATCTGTTGTTGCACTAACCTATGATATCTGTCTCTTCATCAAACAATTATTTATAAGGCTGTAAGATTTGAAAGAGATTACTTAAGTGCCTATTTCATGGTATATGCCTAATAAATAAGTCCCTCTTTCTTCCTCCAAAATAATAATAATGGTAATAATTAGGAGGAGGATTAGAAAAAAGAGGAAGTAGAGGAGCTGGAGAAAAATGGTCATTGAAACACTAGCAGATGTTGAAAATTTTGCACATGAACCAACAGAACTACCTATTTTTATGCTGGTTTCTATGACTTCAAACACATGCTCTAAACACAGAGGAACTAATGCCAGCAAGCTCCGGGGATGAGGAGGAAACTTCTGGGATGTTCTTAACTCCACCTAAAAATGAGATTAATATCCAAATAATACTTGGGCTTTGTATTTGCAAATAAAAAATCTGTAAAAAACTTTTAATGTTTCTCTGTGCTGTAGCACTCTTAAATCTCTAACTTTGGCATTAAAACCATCAATGTGTGAACAGCTCCTGGAGGAAACAACTTTATTTTGATGTGACTTAAAACAATATTAGCCATGATTTTGGAACTTCATTTCCTTCACATAAGAGTTTTGAGAGTTCAAGTTCGAGATATATGCTATTTCACTTTCAAATAAATGCATTTAAACCAACCTGGATTTTAATACCTAATAAGAAATAGAAATTTCCTGTCAGTTCTTATAGGTTGGTACTCTTGTTATGAGATTGATGTTTAAAGAATATGAAAATGCCCAAAGAATAAAGGCTTTTCATGGATCTGTTGGCCATCTGTCTATCTTCTTTGGGAAAATATCTATTCAGGTCCTCTGCCCATTTTTAATTGGATTATTTTTTAATTGTTGAGTTTTATAAGTTCTTTATATATTTTGGATATTAACCCCTTATTGGATACATCATTTACAAATATCTTCTCCCATTTGGTAGGTTGTCTTTTTGTTTTGTTAATGGTTACCACAATAAGATATCACTTCACACTTGTCAGAATGGCTAAAATGAAAAAATATAAGAAATAACAAGCATTGGCAAGGATGTGGAGGAAGAGGAACCCTTATACACTGTTGGTGGAAATGCAAATTGGTGCAACCATTGTGGAAAACAGTAGGGAGGTTCCTCAAAAAATTAAGAATGGAATTACCATATGATCCAGTAATTCCACTACTGGGTATTTACCGAAAGAAAATGAAAACACTAATTTGAAAAGATATATACACCCTATGCTTATTGCAGCATTATTTACAATAGCTAAGATATGAACATGACCCAATTACATAATGGATAAAGAAGATGTGGTGTATATATACAACGGAATATTACTCAGCCATAATAAAGAATGAAATCTTGTTATTTGCAACAACATGGATGGACATAGAGGATATAACGTTAAGTGAAATAAGTCAGTCAGAGAAAGACAAATACCATATGATTTCACTCATATGTGGAATTTAAGAAACAGAGCAAATGAAAAAAAAACCAACAAATTAAACAAATTAAAAAAAAAGAGAGACAAACAAAAAAAGAAAACAGACTCTTAAATACAGACAACAAGCAGATGGTTGCCAGAGAGGAGGTGGGTGGGGGGATGGGTGAAATAGATAAAGGGGATCAAGAGTACACTTATCTTAATGAGCACTGAGAAATGTACAGAATTGCTGAATCATTATATGTTAATTATACCTCAATAAAAAAATAAAAAACAAAACAAAAGAAAAAAATAAAGGCTTTGTGGAAAACAAATCTTCCTTGGAATTCTGAGAGCTCATGCAAAACCTTAGCCTTCTGCGACCTAGAAATGAATACAACATAAATTAGGAAATGTTTGCCTTCACTTCCCCTAAAAACATTTCACTCTTCACATGACATGAGGATTAGAATGTAAAGTCCTTTGTCGAGTTTATTTTTCTGATCCAAAACGGTAATAAAACTTCTCTTATCTCCCTGAGATGGACAAATGGTCACAGCCCGGACTAGCTCCCAGTTATACCCTAAAGTACCAGGTGACTAGAGGTTTCTTCCTAAGAATTTACATCTCAAAGAGCCTGGGATGTGGAAACCTCTCTAAGTTGTAGAAGTCCAGATACTTAGGCCTACATGGTTCTGGTGAGACTTCATTTACATTCCTAAGAGTTGGAATTAAAACTCAGGACCATTATATTTCCCAGGAGGAGACTTAAGAAGGGGGCAAAGGCTGCCTCATTCTCCTTTATAAGCAGAGAAAAATCATTTTCTTCACCCCTCGCCTATGGAGTTTCCTGCTCGTGCAGGGAAATTCCCCTGGGCTCTCATGATATGGGGTAAAGATTAAAGCATGGGGAGAGGGGTCAACAAATTATTATTTACTCTGAAGTAATAAGAAATCTGTCTTTGATCCAGAACACTTCATGTGAGCAGTCAAAATCATTTTAAAAAGAATATTATACACCTAAGAAACTTCAATACCTGTCTTCTCAGCATGTCCTCTCACCTAATTCACATATCTGTTTACTCTTTATTGGCCACATAACCCTCTATTTATGCAAACTTTTATATTTTTATACAACCTAAGAATTATTGATTATTCAACCCCTATAAAACCATGGCTGAATGTGATTGCATGCAAAGTGAAATATCAAAACCCAAAGTAAAAATAATTCATACTGTTCAAGAGGCAAGCTTTCCTACTAGTTCCATGTTTCCTCTTTTCACTGAATTATTGCATTTAGAGCTAGTAAAAAAATCATGTGATTAATAAATTATTGGGTTTCATCCTTTCATTGTTCATGCTGATTCTTTTGCCTGAACCACCCTCCTACTCCATTATTTAGCTCTTATACCAGGATTCAGATCAGTTTGTTATTTGTATTTGCATATGACATTATGCATAACAGCTCAATGCATGAGTTGTATTTATTACCTCCATTTTACAAATAAAGAAACTGAAGCTTAGAAAGATTACTTGCAAATATTACATAGTAAAGTGACAAGCCCAGGCAATGTGATTCTGGAGACAAAACTCTTAACTACTGTCTCACCATGCAAAACTTATTTACTCTCCAACCCAAATCTCCTATCCTCTTGGGGAGCCTTTCCTGATACCCTAATCTGATGAAAATGCCTTTCCTCTGCACCTCTGTGTGCATGTCCATTCTTACACAAATACACACCCTAATCATGCTCTGTTCTCTCATGTCTAGACACACAAACCTATACATTTATCATATGCTAAGTATAGCAGAAATGTGAGAAGAGTAAGTTGATCTCTGCTTTCTTAGAACTTACAATTTAATAAATATATAATAATTTTTTACTTGAATAATTAAGGTTTCTAGATTGCTCTGAAAGAAAAACACAGGAGGTAGTGAACAGGAAGTAATGAACAGGAGGAATGAACCCAGTAAGAAGCACTAGGAGTAACAGGGCATATGTTATTTCACTTCTAATTCCTAATTAGTATTATGATCTACTTCCTCAAGGAAATAACTTTTTTAATGAGACCTGAAAAAATAAGCTAACCATTGGAAAGAATTTAGAAGGAGTGTCCTCCTGAAGAAGGCTTAGAGGTTGATGTGAAAAATATGTCAGGCAGAAGGAACATGTGGGTAAACGTTGCGATGGAAAGGAGTGGAAAAAATGGCCAATGTGTCAGGAGCACCTGTAGTAAGGGAGTGAAATTCAGGAGCACCGGTAAAGCTGGCCAATGAGTAGGGGATTCCAGTCCTTGCTGGGGATGTTTTAGCTTTTGAACAGGATAATAACATAAAGGATCTGTCTTCTTCCCTCCCCAATCCTACTCCATTACCCTGTTTTGACAACAAAAGCAATATTTTACTTACATTTACTTTCTCCTCATCTAGCAGAGTGTCCTCACATAACAGACACGTGGTTATTGATTGAATGGTTGTTGTCAAAAAAGCCAGGTATACCAACCAACTCCCCTCCCGGAGCTCTGTGCTCCTCCTACTGCACTACTCCTAAGCTTAATAGTGAATTGTTCAAAAAGTTCCCACTGAATTTCTGTAGTTAATTTAATGCAATATTTGCATCCATGAAATAGAAAACCATAAACATGCACTGGGCATTACCATGTATTCTGAGCTATGCCAAGCACTAATGATTAGGCATAAATAACAGTGGACTCTGCTCTTAAGGAACCCAGCGTCAAGTTGATGAACAATAAATCTTGAGATGGATTTATGGGATAAGTGGGGCACGTGTTTAGTCAGTACTTCTTGTACTCACTATTAAATGAAGGATTGCTTATTTCCTCAAATATGACTTGAAGTTTGTTTTCATTGCCACCTATAACCCACACTTTCCATTACTGGTGTTTTTTCTTTTAATTAAGATGCAAAAGATGGGGCCCCTGGGTGGCTCAGTTGGTTAAGCGACTGCCTTCGGCTCAGGTCATGATCCTGGAGTCCTGGGATCGAGTCTGGCATCGAGCTCCCTGCTCAGCAGGGGGTCTGCTTCTCCCTCTGACCCTCTTCCCTCTCGTGCTCTCTCTCATTATCTCTTTCTCAAATAAATAAATAAAATCTTAAAAAAAAAAAGATGCAAAAGATGGTGCTGTGCTTGGGTCTGGAGGAGAACAAACTAAATCCTAAATAACTTCAGATCTTAAAATCTTCTTAAACACCTTAACAAATTTTCCCTATTTTGGATCCTATTAATGAGATATGCACATGCTCAAATGCCATTGTAGGATCTACATGCATTAGATGCAATTTGTAGATTGAGAGTTTCTTTATTAACAATCAGGAATTGAAATCTCTAGAATGGATTCAACAGGGGAACATTTGTCTAAAGATATTAACGTCTTTAGTGCTTTATTCTTTATGAAGGGTATATGGGAATTCTTGAAGTTTCTAAATTTTCTTTAAATTGCCATTTGAATAGCCATGCAAAGACTGTGGCAGTTAAAGACCTCCACAGAATGAGAATAATTAACCTTCTGAAAAGTTATTTGCATCAGTACTCACTGGCAGTCATGTTTTCTCCCTTTAACCTATTACAAAAAAGTAGAATCTATGATTTGATAATACAGGTGACTCAGATCAATATATCTGTGGTGGCAGCTGGGAAACCACTTCTCAGTTACAACTGCAAATCCTTTCCATGACACACTGGTTTGGAGCAGAATTTTTGTTTCAAAGAAATTATTCACCAATTTTGTTAAATGCAAAAAATCTTTTTTAAAAAGATTTTATTTAGTTTTTTTAAGATTTTATTTATTTATTTGACAGAGAGAGTACATATAGGGGAAACAGTAGAGGGAGAGGGAGAAGCAGGCTCCCCACTGAGCAGGGAGCCCAATGTGGGACTCAGTCCCAGGACCCCGAGATCATGACCTGAGCTGAAAGCAGACGCTTAACCAACAGAACACCCAGGGCCCTCTATTTATTTATTTGAGAGAGAGAGAGAGAGAGAGAATGGATGGGGGGGAGGGACAGAAGGAGAGGGAGAGAGAGAATCTCAAGCAGACTCCATGCTGAACTTGGAGCCCAGCCCTGGGCTCGATTCCACGACCGTGAAATCATGACCTGAACAAAAATCAAGAGTAAGATGCTCAACAGACTGAGCCACCCAGGCACCCCAAATGGAAAAAAATATTTTGAGGTAAACTGTAAACACTATATGCACATACAGTATATGTGCTAGTATAGTACATAAACAATAGAAATAAATGTATGTGGTTTTGTTTTGTTTTAATGAAGAGGGGTGTGGGACTCTTATGAGTGCTTGAAATGGAAGTAGAAAGCACAAATCATTTTCACAACTGCCTACTAATGTTAACATTATTGGTACTTCATTCTTTTACCATGAGCTGGATTATAATAAAAAATGTGTATTATTATTTAGTATTTAAATCATAGCCTCTCGAAATGCAGTTTATTCCTAGGTTTGATTTTATTGCCTTTGCTTTTTCTATAACATTTCCAAATGCTTTGGAAGTAGATGTTGTCTTAAATTGTTTCTTTCTCAGAATCTAGTACATCCATGAGCTTATGATCTGTACAAAATGATTTTTATAAAAATATTTTATTTATCTGCTTTCACCTCTTCCGCACCTGGCTACTGAAGGAAGGGATGTGATTTATTGGTGGAAGGAGTGATTTAGTGCCTACTGTCCAGCTCAGGGAAAGGGGGGCTCTTGGCAGGACAGTGGCCACCTAAACCGCTGACCTGTGTATCAGCCACACTGGCCTCCTCCCTGATTTATGCTGTGCTGCTAGTAAGCAAAGGTAGAGGAGAAACAGATTGCTGTGATGGTTAATTTCATGTGTCAACTGGGCCAGGCTGCTCAGATATGTGGTTAAACGTTATTCTTGAAGTTTCTGTTAAAGTGTTTTGCATGAAATTAACATTTAAATTGGTGGACTTTGAGGCAAGCAGATTGTCCTGTGCAATGTGGGTGTGACTTATCCAATAAGCTGAAGGTGTGACTAGAAGAAAAGAATGACCTCCCTGAGTAAGAAGGAATTCTGCTGGGCGAACGGCCTTCAGAATAGAAGTGCAGCTTACACTCTTTCCAGGTTCTCCAGACTAATGGCCTTCACACTTGAACTGCAGATTTTGGACTGGAATCTCCATAAGCACGAGTCCATTCTTCAAAATATAGCTGTCTATTATATTTACAAACATCCGATTGGTTGTTTTTCTACAGTTGCTAAACATACTACCTGTAGGAAACACTGCTCCTTGAAGATTGTTCAATGGCTCCTGAGCTCTTTCTGCTTCTTGTATCTATTGAATCTGGGTTAGCACTACCCGAACCCTGTACCGATACCATCATTAATGTGTTATTACAGGTGAAATCATCTAATCTAATTTATTGATCTGACATTTTCACCTTTTTCACTTGTTCTTAGCTTCTTTATGCTAAAGATTTATTCTGTTATTTTTCTTTCATTATTTTATAGATTTGGGGGTAGAAGAGAAGGTACCATGGGCACCTATTCACAACATGATCCATTCTTCCACATTTCCTAGTAACAGATCTTAAATTAAGGTATCATTAATTATGGCATAGATTTTTCTTGATTAAACATCCTCTCCAGTAACATAGCATAAATTATTTTTTCTCTAGAATAGTAAAGTTGTATGATGCTACATATAGAAGGACTTCTGGACAAGTTTTAAGTTTTTTTTGCTTTCAAGTCATAATTCCTATAAATGTTGGATTTTATGTAATCTGACTGTGATGGGGTGCTTTATCTTTCCCCAAAATTCATGTGTTGAAATCTTAACCCCCCCCATGTTGAAATCACTCAGAAGGTGAATATATTTGGAGATAGGGTCTTTAAATAGGTAACTGAGTTAAAAGAGGGTTATTAGGGTGGGCCCTAATCCAATATGACAAGCATCTTTATAAAAAGAGATTAAGACAGATGAGGGCAGAGGCAAGACACAGTGAGCACACAAGAAGAGGGCCATTTACAAATCAAGGAGAGAGGCCTCAGAAGAAACCCGACACTACTCACAACTTAATCTCAGACTTCAGCCTCCAGAACTGTGAGAAAATACATTTATTTGGTGTTTAAGCCAAACCATACCTCTAGCAAACTAATGCACTGATACAACATTCTGGATGTCCCAATTCCACAATCAATTCTACAAGCTGTTCAATAGACTCTCATACATAAGATATTCTAAGGAGCAAATTGGTATGAGCACAATTTTGGGAACTCACGGTTGCTGCCTACATTCAATGCCCTGAAAATGGGGCTCCTGTATGTTGTTTTTGTTTGTTTGTTTATTTTTATTTCTGTGGTCAGAATCTACTGGGTTTTATCTCAGATCTCTGTCTGCTCCTTCTCCATCTCTTTTGTGCTCTGTCTCAAATACTGTAGGACATGGCTTTTTCTCCAGTGCTGCTTGCTTCCCCTAATTCTATGCAGTCATAGTGAAAGCTCATTCACCCTTTTGGCTTTAATTGCCACCTGTATGTTGTAGATGATTAAAAATCAGAACATGCATCCTAGTTTTGCTCCCAAATACCAAAACACCCACCTGACAAGAAGCACATCAAACATGCGATGCCTCTTCCATGTACAAGTGGTTTCCGTCTCAACAGATATTAACACTTCTTCCAAGCACTCAAACTATCAACCTGACCTCAGTCTCCTCATTTTCTTTCAAATACCTTCACTGCTCTCTTTCCACAATCACCAGCAGGGCCCAAGATCAACCGCTTCTCACCTGCACTTCTTGAATGCTCGGTCTATCTGCCCCTTCTCTATCTCTCTAAACTAGTCTTCACAATTCAATTAGATGGATTTTAAAGAAACAATTGTTTAGTTATTGCTAACAATGTTAGTAATTGCCAGTGAAAAAGTCTTCAGTCAATCACTAGCATGACTAGCATGGCTAGTCAGCCTCATCTCAACTTAGCACCTGCTTTCTTCCTTCCTTCTGCTTCCTTCTGCTCTGTTCTATAGTTTACTCAAAGTGGTCTGTCCTGTCTTCAAATGGGTCCTTTTCTCAACTACAACTGTTGTATGTTATATCAGCCTGGAATTTTCCTTCTGCTTTCCTAATCTGGTAACCACTCACCTTCACTCCTTCCTTGACCCTCTGCTCCTCTCCTGTCAGCATTACTCCCTGGATGATATCAACCATGTCCCCAGTTTTAGATGCCATCTACATTCACTGGCATCTCCCACATTTGTATGTCTAGGATCAACTTCTGCCATGAAATCCAGACTCAGGCTAACCACCTATTTCAATTGCACATATAATAGGCATTTCAAACTGAACATTCAAAACAACACAAAACTTCCCCCATTCTGCTTTCTACCATGAACCTTTCTCTACTTCAATGAATGTCTCTATCATTGGCCAGTCCAAAACACTAGGAGTCATCTTGATGCCTTCCTTTCTCTCACTTCACAGATCCAATCTATCAACAAATCTTATCTTCTCTATCTTCAAAATGTATCCTAACTATGCCTTCTATTTAACTTTATTCCTAACACCCTGGTCTAGCACATAAGAAGCTACCACTTAGATTATTCTATAATTCTCCCAACTGGTCTCTCTGATTCCATTCTTCCATTTTTACAAGTCTATCCTCCACACAACAACCAGAGTAATTAAGCAAAACAAAACAAAATAGCCATTCTGTCATGTTATATCTTGTCCAAAACCTGTGTTGACTCTCCATCGCACACAATGAAATTCCAAATCCTTAGCACAGTCTAGAAGGCCTTCCACAATCTGGCCCTGCATCTTCTTCAATGTCATTTCTACTACTTTATTTCCCATTCATTATATCCTTGATCCTCAAACCACAAGGCAAGCTTTCTACTCCATGATATATATATATATACACACATATATACGTATATATATATATATGTATATATATATGTACAAGCTTTTCCTTGTACCTGGTAAAGTTTCCTCCTAAAAATTGACATGGCTTGCTCCCCTCCTGATTCAGGTCTCTGCTCAAATCACATGCCTCAGAGCTCTTCCCTGACCACACTTTTAAAAATAGTACGATTCATATTCTATCCTGTACTCTGTTTTTTCTTCATAGCCCTGGCATTTTATTATATATTTACATGTATGTCTGTTTTTCTATCTCTAGTATGTAAGACACCTGAGGAAAGATATTTGGCCCTTTTGTTCTCTGCCAAAATCTCAGGGTTTGGAGGAATGCATTGCAAACGCTCATTAGTTATTACTTGAATGAAGTGCACACGTGCAGAAATGAATAAATGAATGAATGAATGAGTAACTTCCTAGACCCTATTCTCAAGGAGAACAAAAAGAACAAACATGAAAACAAATAAAGCCAATAGAATAATGTGTGTGCTAACATGGTTATATTTAGGGACATGGGATGTAAAAAGTTGAAAGAACTTTACATATCTCTGAAAACTACACCCCCAAAGTTTCTGGAAAATAAAGATTGCACAGTTAGACAGTAACTTTTATATAGCCCCAGTAATCCAAACAATGGTGTTTTCTTGCAGTGAGCCAACATTATATAGAAAACACAGCAGTGAACACTTGTATGTTACCTCACAATTCTTTTGATTACGAAGAAGGAAAAAAAATCCTCTCTCAAGAACCATTTGGCATTCAAAATGGCATTCTGAAATCTGAGTTAGGGTACTTTTTAAAAAGTTGTAATGAATAAGGAGAAATAATAACTCTCAAAGCGCATTAGATGGTTTATTTATTAGAGTAATTCCAGATGCCTCAAATAAGCAGGATTTGGAGAAACCTTGGCACAGGAAAGGTTTGAGGGACATGAGGCTGAGGCAATGTGTCAGAAAAAGTCCTCAGCCTCATATGAGGTAGAAAGCTGCCCTTTCTGAGAGGTCAAAGTGTACCCCAAGCACCGAGGGGCTCTGCTCTCAGTGAAAGAACTAAAAAATGCTGCAAGTTTGAAGGGACCTTAACCACACCACCTGCACATAAACACACTCTACAGGATTAATGTTCATGGTCATCTAAATTTGTGAGTACGTTTTGAGGAACCTCAAACTCACTAGATGTATATACCATGTATTCCCTTACTATAAAAGGAAAGAAGCATTGGTATCCTTTGGGAAGGTGAATGCTCAACTAATTCTACCAGTTTTTTTCTGGTACCAGTCCTGACTGTAGTCACGGTAAGCCTATTTGGCTTCTCCTTTCAGTCAATATTCATTCAATAATATTCATTATTCTGCTATTAGAGTCACTGAGAATACAGCAAAGAACAAAACAAAGTTTCCTGTCAGATATAGTTTACATTCTAGTTTCATATTTCTTTAAATCCAAACAAATAAATATTAAAGAACTTCAGGGGTGTCAGTGATGAAATGATGTATGGAAACTATTTAATGGTGAACAACAATTAACTGAACTCACCGTTAACTGAGGTAGAAGCAAGAGGAAACACATCAACTCTAGCCACTGACTGCACATCTGCACTTTCTGAGGTTGTTATGTTTTATTTTTTTTTCAGATTTTATTTATTTATTTGACAGAGAGAGGCACAGTGAGAGAGGGAACACAAGCAGGGGGAGTGGGAAGAGGGAGAACCAGGCTTCCCGCCGAGCAGGGAGCCCAATGTGGGGCTCCATCCCAGGACCCTGGGATCATGACCTGAGCCGAAGGCAGACACTTAACGACTGAGCCACCCAGGCGCCAGGTTGTTATGTTTTATTGCTCTACAGAAGAGTCATGGGTACTGAAGCATGCATGAACGGGAGATTTGTACATGCTATCCAATGATAACTTAGGAGACAATGCTGTAAGATTCAATTAACTTGATGTATTATCTATCAAAGACACAGTTTTACCCGGATCCCCATAAACATAACAGCACATGAGTAGGTTTTATGTCACTTTATTTTCCACATCCCATAGAACAAAAGACTGAGGTATTTATGTAGGAATTATCTAGCTAAGCTTATTATATTCTGATTATCTTAAGTCTAAAGGTTGAGCTTTACCATTTTGCTCCTCTCAAAAAAAAATCTTCCAAAGCAAAATTTAAAAAGCACCAAAATCAAATTCCTATTTTTCAGTTGGTCACATTCTTGAACTATATATTTTCCTATCAAATAGATAGAACTTTAGGGCACAACCCTCCTCCTTTGACAAGAAAAGGGTAAAATTGCCATGCTTAATTTAAAAAGAAGAGACACTGTAAATTGATGTTAGCAACCTATAACATGTGATACTTGGGTGGTAATTAAAAGATATATTACCCCTTTGACGTAAGACTAAAGTGTTAAGTAAATTAACATCTGAAATGACAAAAATAGCCTTATATTGCAATGTCATTTCATTGTATAATTTGAAATCATTCTGTTTATCCTACCCTTTATTATCCATTGGAACTTAATATTTTATAACTCTACAGCAAACCTTATCACTTAAAATCTTCAATGTTTCTGAACCTATGAGTCCCCAGACAGTTGTGTTGTCTTGAAATGAACAGTTTAATTCAGCGAGGACCTACTGGATACAAATGCAAAGGGTTTGGTTTATTAGAGAAAAACCAAGGATGTTCTTTGCTCTCAAAGAAGAGCAGTATATAGAGTTCCCCATTATAGAAAATGTCTTTAATTATGGGGAAATAAATAGTGTACATCACTGATTGTCTAATATGTTTAAACTAACTAAATCAATAAATCAATGACATACTATTTAGACCTATGGAAAATATTTTTTTTGCTACTTGACTGGGTTATTTTTCTCTTTTTCTAAACTAATTCAAAATATGAGGGGCTTTGTATTTAGATAATATGACAAATCTAGGTGTGCAATTTTAGTTTGTTTTGAGAAACCCAAATTGTTACTCTTTAAAAAATGTTTCTTCAGAGCTTAGAACATATACTTCATTCATTAATATCATTCCATTCTGTCTTACTGTATGACTGGCATTCATCTAAATACTAGAAAGAAAAAATATAAATAAACAACACATCCTGTTCTTTTCCTAAAAGGGGTTTACAGTTCTTGAAGGTCCATAATATAAATGCCATACTTGGAGGAGGGCAAAGAAGAAAGTGGGTAACAAGTAGGGAGTCAGAAAAAGCATCATAGAGATGACATGCACAATGAGACTGGCAATATAATAAACAAGGGAGAGCCAGATGGACACAGAGGAGTAGAAAGAACACAGTAGAAATTAGGAGTGCCAATGAGCATAACAAAAGTTGCATGAAATAATTTTTTGAATTTGCTGCTGAATGTTGTTGTTGAAGGCCAGTAGCAGGCAATGAGGAATAAAGGATTAGTGAGGAGAACAAGAGGTATTAAAGACTTTGATAGAGTCTGGCCTCAAGGTACAGTGGTAGGAAGTTAGTTAAGTGTTAGGCAAGAAAATAGCATGCTTAGGAGTATGTGTTAAAAATATCACTCAAGCAATGTAGAAGATGGATCAGATGGTGATGATTCTGGAAGCAAGAAGACAAGTTAGGTATAAAATGAAGAGTTTATAAACTTGGACAGAGGAAGAAAGGAGATAACTGACCACAGATTTGTAACTAATCTCATGGTTAAAGCACTTTGTCATTGTTTTGAATGTGGAGACAGGCAACAACTAGACTATAGGCATCTTGGTCCTTGCTAGGAAAAGTGACCCAAGCCAGTCCTCTGGATGAGGTACTGTTCTGCAGTCAGTGACTGTCACTATTGCACACAAAAGTGAGAGGGAATGAGTTTACCTTTCAGCCTGTCTGGTGGAGTAGTTTCATTCATGAAGACCAAAAACAAACAAACAAAACAAAACAAAACAAGGGAAGAACAATAATAGGGGGGAAAATACGATAAGGTCCCCCGTATGGTATCTTTCATTGGGAAATAAACAGTAGCCCTAGATTTTGAGAAAGAGACTTTAACCTGACACATGTTTGAGACAGTAAGCATGGAAGTGATTATGTAGGGCAGGAAAGAACCAAGATAAGAGGAAAACTGATGTTTCAATAGAAATCAGAGGACAAAACACATGCTAATATAACTGGAAGAAGAGTTAAGTAGATTAGAACACGGTAAGGAAAGAATGAGTTAATTAATGAGAAAGGAGAAGAGAATTTTTGGACAGAAAAGTAAATTGATTACATTAAATGCTCCTGTGGGGTGGGATAAAATTAGCTCTGAAAACAGGCGACTGGATTTGGTAAAGAACAAATCATTGATGACTTCAATTAGAGCTGTGTTCAGCTGAGTAATGGGTCAGAAGCCTAATGGTATAGCTTGAAAAATAAACTGGTGTTTCCTTATTAAAATAATGGGTTAAAATTGCATTGCAAACTTTCTTCATCAATTATGAAATTAACAAAAATTTATAAATACAGCAACAAACCCCCAGCACAAACGAGATATCAGAATTAACATAATGTAATTAACATTAGAAATTAATAAAAAAGGAAAAAATAAATTGGACGACTAAGCAGACACCCAACTCAGCTCAGATCTTAACACTTCCTCCACAATGTTGAAGAGATACAGGTATGTATGGTAGCAATGCAGGGAATTCCCCCAATACTCCAAATCTCAAGAAAACAGAATTGTGGCTAACATTATATTTTCTTATTTTTTATGAAAGTGTAAAGGAAGTTACTGGTGGAGAGAAATGGGTGAATTAAGGATAAAAATGCCAAGAATGACTATAGAAGGGAAGGTTCTGACATTAAGCAAACAAAGAAAATCAAAACTCAAGACATCTGTCACATTGAAACAGACATAGCCCCCAAATAGGTTGAAAAAATACTAGCGGGGAGCACTTTAAAAATACAATACCAGAAGGAAAGTGGAGATCTGGCATTCTAGCAAAGACAGTATGCTTTTATGTGGCCACTTCCACTTGGATCCCCCCATTCGGTAGATGCTTTTGCCCCCACCCCAATCATTCCTTCAAGGTATATAAAACTAAGTAGACAGAAAAGAGAAGAGCACAGGCTTTCAGGTACAAATCAGATAGAGGGAAAAGAAGTCATGCAGAAAGTAGGAAAAGAACTGAGAAATCTGTCATACTGTATCAGAACAACAACAAAAAATACTGAACAGAAGGGCACAAAGGTGAGTTAAAGAACCTGGCAATTACACAAACATAATATTGAAGTAGAAAACCAATAGAATATAAGAACCATGCTATTAATGAGACAAATGAACATAATATAATTCAAGATACTGAGAGAAATTTCTCTCACTTGCTTTATGCCATCATAATTATTTTATTCAATATCAGGTTAGTAAGCACTTTAATTCAATATAGTAAGAGTTTAGAAGTGAGAAAATAAAAAAAAAATAGAATGAAATGAAAACAGAATTTGCCAGTCTCAAGGAATACATTGAGGTTCAAAATAACATTCCAAAGCAAATAAACACCCTTAAAAATGAGAAGCATAATAAACAAATCAAAAATTTTCATATCTAATATAAAGGAAAGACTTGCAAAACTGAGAGTAAATGCAAGTGACAAATATAAAGCAATTAGGTAAGTGAAAGTAGAAAAAGACTTTTAACTGAAGGATAATTACTGTGACTAAAATACAGTACCTCCAATTTGAAGAGATGTATTAAAATATATAATGCAAGAAAATGTTACTGTGAGGTATCTATATAACCTTCAGATAATGTTCTTTATGTGTATGTGTGTGTGTGTATATGTGTGTATATATATGTATTTATATATAAATATATTAAATACCAGTTAAGTTATTTAAGAATAAAGGAGGATTTTGCAAAATCAAACTGGCATCGTACATGTGCATAGAAAAAATAATACAGGGGCGCCTGGGTGGCTCAGTCGTTAAGCATCTGCCTTCAGCTCAGGTAATGATCCCAGGGTCCTGGGATTGAGCCCCGCATCGGGCTCCCTGCTGTGAGGAGACTGCTTCTCCCTCTCCCACTCCCCCTGCTTGTGTTGCCTCTCTCACTGTCTCTCTCTGTCAAATAAATAAATAAAATCTTTAAAAAAAATACACAAAGGCAATTGATAAGGAATTATACAATTCTGATTAAAAGAACATGTGGACTCAGGAATATATTAGCAAATCAAATTCAACAATTCATTTAAATTATAATGAAACATAACCCACGTAACCAAATACGATTTATTCCAGGTATGAAAGCTCTTTCAACATCCAAAAAGAAATTAATATAATTCCATGATAGCAACACACTAAAGAAGAACAACCATAGGATCATATTAGTAGATTCAGAAATAACAGTGGACAGGAGCACCTGGGTGACTCACTCAGTTGGTTTCAGCTCAAGTCATGATCTCAGGGTCATGGGATCAAGCTCAGCATCAGCCTCTGCACTCAGCTGGGAGTCTGCTTGAGATTCTCTTTCTCCTTCTCCCTTTGTCTCTCCCTTTGCTCATGCTCTCGCTCTCAAATAAATAAATAAAATCTTTAGAAATAACAGTGGACAAAATACAGCACCCATTCATGATAAAAATTCTCAGCAAATTAAAAGAAAACTTCCTTTACTTGGTTTAAAAACGTCTATGAGAAACCTACAGCTAACATCATACTTAATAGTAAAAAACTAAATGTTTTCCCCTAAGATCAGGAACAAAGCAAAATGTTTTCTCTCACCATTCCTGTTCAACACTGTAGTGAAAGTCCTACTTATGCAATAAGACAGGAAAAGTAAATAAAAATTGATACAGATTGGGAAACAAGAAATGATAATGTCTGCTTTTAATTAACATAACTGTCTATGTAAGACAGTCTCAATCATATGACAAAAAAATTCCTGAAATTAATAAATAATTACAAGTAAGTTCATGGGATATAAGGTTAATATGCAAGCCAATTGCTTTATAATATACTAGTAATGGACAATTGTAGTTTGACATTATAAACAAAATGTCATTTAAATCAGCAATGAAAAATGAAATATTTAAGTTATAAACTTAACAAAATAAACATAAGATCTAAATGAGAAAAACTACAGAAATCTGAGGAAATAAATTTATTTGAAAAAAAATCTGAAATTAGAGTGAGATATTCCATGCTTACAGAAAGGAAGACACAATACCATTAAGATGTTAATTCTTCCCAACATGATCTGTAGATTCAATGCAATTCCAATAAAATGTCTCAGCAAGCAATTGTGTGGATATCGATAAGCAGATCCTAAAGAATGTTTGGAAATGCAAAGAATCAAAATAGCCAACACGGGGCGCCTGGGTGGCTCAGTCGTTAAGCATCTGCCTTCGGCTCAGGTCATGATCCCAGGGTCCTGGGATCGAGCCCCGCATCGGGCTCCCTGCTCTGCGGAAGGCCTGCTTCTCCCTCTCCCAACTCCCCCTGCTTGTGTTCCCTCTCTCGCTGTGTCTCTCTCTGCCAAAAAAAAAAAAAAAAAAAATCTTAAAAAAAAAATAGCCAACACAACACAAAGAAGAACAAAGTTGGAGAACTCAAACTACCAGACTTTAAAACTTACTATAGAGCTATAGTAATCAAGAGAGTGTGATATTATGAAAAAAGACATGTGGATCAATAAGATAGAATAGACAGCACAGAAATGGATCCATACAATATAATCAACAGATTTTTGACAAAACAGGAAACATAAAATGATACTGGAACAATTGGACATCATATTCAAAAAAACATGAATATAGACACACTTTATACCATTCATAAAAATTAACTGTAAATGGATTAGAGACCTAAATGTAAATGCAAATCTATAAAACTTCTAGAAGAAAACATAAGAGAAAATCCAGTTGAACTCAGATTTGGCAGAGTGTTTATAAACAATATCAAGAGCATGATACAGGGGCACCTGGGTGGCTCAGTCGGTTAAGCATCTGCCTTTGGCTCAGGTTGTGATCCCAGGATCCTGGAATTGAACCCCATGTTGGGCTTCCAGCTCAGCAGGAAGTCTGCTTCTCCCTATCCCTCTGCCCCTCCCCCTGCTTGTGCTCACACTCTCTCTTTCTGTCAAATAAATAAATAAAATAAATAAATAAAATCTTAAAAAAAGGAAGTTTATTAGAAGAAGAAAGAATTTTATTAAAAAATACTTATATGCAAAATACACTGTTAAAGTAATGAAAATATAAACCACATGGGAGAAAATACAAACCACATGAAAAAAACCACCAAACACATATCCTATGAAAGACTTATATCCAAAACATAAAAAACTCTTTAAATTCAACAATAAGAAACTAACAATCCAATTAAAACATGGATAATAGATTTAATAAACACCTCACCAAAAGAGATGTAGAGAAGAGAAATAAGCATATACAAGTACTCTAAACATAATTTTTCATTTGGCAATTACAAATTAAAACAATAATCAGATACCATCACACACGTATTAGAATGCCCAAAATCCAAAAAAAAAAAAAAGAAAGAAAGAAAGAAAAGAAAACTGACAAGACAGTTTTACAGTTCCTTACTAAGTGTAACTTAGTCTTACCATCTGATCAAGCAATTAATCCACTTGAGTTGAAAACTTATGTTTATGCAAAAAATTGCACACAAATATTTATGGCATATTTGCCAGAAACAGGCATTTTTTAAATTCACAATTGTCAGAAACAGGAAGCAACATGTCTTTCGATACATGACTGGATAAACAAATATGGTATGTCAATACAATGCAATATTATTCAGTAATTTAAAAATTATCAAGTCATGAGAAAACATGGAAGAATCTTAAATGCATATCACTAAGTGAAAGAAGCCAGTCTGCAAAAGGTACACGTTGTATGATCCAATGACATGACATTCTGGAAAATACAACTCTATAGAGACAGTAATAAGATCAGAGATTCCCAGGGATTTGCTGAGAGAGGCAAGTTACAAATAGGTGAAGCACAAGGGATATTTTAGGGCAGCAAAACTACACTTTATGATACGGTAATGATAGATATATGATTCTATGCATTCATCAAAATTCACAGAACTGTAGAGCATTTCCCCAAGATGGAAAAACTGTGATATCAAGGACACAGCCTTCCAGGTTGCCAAGTCTATCAAAGACTTTTAGCCCCAACTGCAAGAAGTTAGGGTCCACATATCAAGTTTGAGGGCACAGTTTCCACATAAGACCACTCTCGTTTCTGACACCAACTACATTTGGGGTTTCCAAAATTACTTTCAGTTTCAAAAATTAATAGGAAGTTGCACGTACCTCACTGAAAGCTATTCTATTTATAAATACACTTATTACAGAGAAAGGATACATCAACATCAGCCCAGGGAAGAGACACATAGGGCAGAATCTAGGAGGGTTCCAAATATGAAGCTGGCATTGTCTTCAGAATGTGTTTCTCTCCCAATACTGATGGGTGACAAACAGTATGGACTATTGCCCATGTTTCAGTGTCCACAGGCTTCATTACCTAAGCATGATTGTTTGAGTGATTGTCTACATGGTTGAGCCTAGAATCCAGGCTGACCTGATACTGAGTTACCCAAAGCCCACAATAAATCATATGGTTGGTCTTTCTGGCACTTCCCATCCTAAGAACATCAAGTGTAGCCAGGCTGCCTGAGTAGTCATCTCCTTAGCATAAACTACCAGCTGTGCTCAAAGGGGTTTGCCATAAATAACAAAGATATTCCTATCACTCAGAATATCCCAAGGGTTTAGAGGTTACCACTCAGAAGACTGGACAAAGGCCAGACCCCTCTCTGAGTGAGGCCACATTCTTTACTGCCAAACACAAAGAGTGAACTTTAATGTATGAAAATGTTTTAAAAGTCATTTAAGCGGTCAGAGGAAACTAGGATGAAATCCAAAATGTGACAATGATGTCACTGAAGGTTGTGGGAAAAAAGTTGCAGGTTTAAGAAACTTTGGATGTCAGGAGAGTGTCTTCAACTAAAAGTTTAAGAGGCAAAAGGACCTGCACATAAGCAGTGTGGTGTAATCATTAATGTTTTGCCCAAGGGGCAATGCTTAATAATTCTGATGCTGCTGTGAATGTATACTAGAATTGAATAATTCAGAAAATGGTGGGAGACAGATCTCACTCCAGAAGAGGGGATTTACATATAACAACGTGACTAGAAGCTACAAAAATTCATGAAGTAACAGAATAGTTGTGGAGACATCATAAGATCTCATTTAGCTCTATACAAATACAGATATATGAGTTACTGTATATAAATACAATCCCTTTTACTGTTAGCTGAGAGGACCAAATGAAATGACATCTAGTAGCCATGACAGATTTAATGTTCAGACTTTGTTTTCTAACATCATTCTCCAATAAAATGAACCAGGGCTCCTTAGAGAAATGGCTGATTCTAGGATTGGGAGAAGAAATATACAAGATAAGACCAGAGCATCTTGTAGTGGAGTAAAGAAGTGCTAAAACACACACACACACACACACACACACATTGATGGAGGGATGCCAAAGTTATACAGGAGTCAACTAAAAGAGTTTCCAGTGGTCAAGACCAAGAACAATTTGAACAATAAAATAACATATTAGTAATATATTATAACCTATCAATAGTGATAAGTCATGTTGATAATATGTGCGCTTGATTGGATGTGATGAAAAAGCACTTTATCTCTGTGGTCTTCTTCACCAAAACCTATACACCCATTCTTTTCATGAGCAAAATATAAAACCAATTCCAATAGAGAGGCATTCTACTAAATACTGACCAGTACTCCTCAAACTTCAAGGTCATCAAAGACAAAGAATGTCTGTGAAACCATCCCAGCCAACAGGACCTTAAAAGACATGATGAATATATGCCATGTGGTATCCTAGAGAGGATCATGGAACAGAACAGGGCATTAGGTTAAAACTAAGGAAATCCAAATAACTATGGACTTTACTTAATACTAATGTATTGATATTAATTCATTAATTCTAACAAGTGCACCATGCTAATGTGCTGTTAATAACAGGGATGCTGTGGGAACTCCATACTGTATTTTAAGTTTTTCTAAGTCTGAAACTGTTCTAAAAAGCAAACAATGAATCATGGAACACTACATCAAAAACTAATGTTGTAATGTATGGCGATTAACATAACAATAATTTTTTTTTTAAAAAACTCAATAGGCTCTGAAGGAAAAAAAAACAAGTTTATTAAAAAAAAATATGCAACCCAAATTATCATACATATACATCAAGGAACCTGTAAACTTTCTCAACCAGAAAAGCATGGGAAATATAGTAATCATGTGACCTTGAAGAAACTGCTTGAAACTGTGGTGAGAACTGAATCCATATAAACAGAGAACTACTATCAAAGGACTTTGGAATGAGTGATGACAAAAAAAAAAAAAAACGTGAATTAACACAAAATAAGTGGAATATTCAAAACTTCATGAATGCCTTTTTTATGATAAACCTTCAAAACATATATATACATATGAAAAACATGAACTAAGGTGATTAAAATGGCATACTAATCCTAGTTGATACTTTTTGGTTTACTTATTCATTCTATTATACAGTGAGTAAGTAGAAAAACATTTCAGTAAAATTCATCAAATTGATATTTAAAAATATTAATTCGAAATTTTATAATGCTTTTCTTAATTTTTTTTTCTTTTAGAACCAAGAAGCGGAGTAAGATACTGAAATCACAGCATCTTCAAAGAGTTTTCTTAGTACCATCTGATTTCATTGATTTTATTTTGGAGCTTTTTAGTTTGCTTTATCCACACTCCTAATTTTACCAAACATTCATGATTCTCAATTAGATTATAGATTACTTAGGTAAGGAACTATGCTTTTCTGCATGTTTTTTATGCACCCATTAGGTTTCCAGTAAAGAGTGGTTAAGCAATGTGTAAAGGGCAGATATGTGAAAATATCCGAAAGTATCCTCTCATGTCCTAAACTCATACTGTATTATAAATTACGATGTAAGCCATGTTAGCTTTTATAGCAATAACATTGTAAGAATGATAAGAATGATCCCTAAGAGGATTTAACAATGTTACAAATATTCCTGGAATTCCTGTAGCAGAAAATGGCAGTCTAATTACCCTAAACTGCTCTCCCAGACATTAAAGATTCAAGGTAAGAGCATATTTACTTTACCTGAAACATTGTAGCTAATAGAGAGGTGCCTGCTATTTGTTTCCCCAGATACGTAATTATTTTGATTCAATGTACAGGCTTAAAAAGTTCTACATTTTTCTCTATCCATTTTTTCTTTCTTATTTTTTCTCCTTCATGCCTGAGATTATTGATTTAGAGTCCACTGATGTTTCCCCAAAAGGTTTTATATAACTGAGTTTATTTGACAAATAAGCAACCCATAACAGCCTCAGCATTTAGCTATGAATCAACATGCAAAGTTTGTATATCTTAAAGAATCCTTGTTTATGATTATCAATAAATTCAATCACAGGGAGTTCTGAGGAGATTTCCATTTCAATTAGGCAGGTCTCATTATCATATTTTTAGTGAAGCAGAAAATACATTACAAGGTCAAAGTCAATAGGAACAGACAAACTGCAAAACCAAAAAAATAAATCTTTCCAATTTCAAGGAATGAAGGGCTAGAAATGACTAAGTTGTCAGACAGAGCAATGTCTTGTCTTTGGGAAATATTACACTCAATTTTGTGTAAAATCATACTTTTAAATTTTGGAGAAAGAGCAATTTAAAAAATTTTGTTAATTAATATAGGTCCTGATTAGGTGTCTCCATAACCATCAACACTTAATTTAAAAAACTGATGAAAATTTTAAATAAAGCTAATAAAACACAAACAAAATTAATTAATAAAAATTTAATTAATCTAGATCCTGATTAGGTGTCTTCCATAACCATCAATAAGACTAGAAACAGGGTAGTTTCACAGAAATGTTTAGTATTTTCCTGATTCATTAACTATATAATTCTGAAATAGGATTTAGAAAAAGTTTGTAAAATGTCTACACCTCTGGACAAAAAATAAACAACTATTTACATCAACATAGGACCATATCTCATAATAGTTTAAAGCTGTTTTAAATTCCATTTTTTTTTTAAGATTTTTATTTATTCATGTGACAGAGAGAGACACAGCTAGAGAGAGAACACAAGCAGGGGGAGGGGGAGAGGGAGAAGCAGGCTTCCCGCAGAGCAGGGAGCCTGATGCGGGGGCTCAATCCCAGGACCCTGGGATCATGACCTGAGCTGAAGGCAGACGCTTAATGACTGAGCCACCCAGGCATCCCTTAAATTCCATTTTATAACATCTATTACTAACTGAGATTTTCTCATTTTCAATTCATTCAAAAATAAATTGAAATCATATGAGTCTGCCTAACTTAACATATAAAATTATTTCATCTTATGGTTTTCATCTCAAAACTACATATGCTTCTCCTGTGTCTGAAAAAGTTTCTATGATCAGGTGTAGCTGTAACAGCTTATGGTGTTAAAAGAATGCTAAACACTAACTAAACTTTATTTATTATGTTAATATAATCAATTTCCAGTTTTACTATTTTATGGAAAGCCTCTTTTTGTGAAAGACAGTTTCTAATTTATAATAATTTATACATCACAGATATTTGTATACAAAAATTTTACTATTGATATTGAATAACCAAGTTAAGTAGAGAAGCAGCAAAATTCACAAATGCATAATATGCTGTTCATTCCACAACACAGATACAAACAGTATACAGAATTAAGAGTTATAGACTAAGTCATTATCTTATCCAATTAGTCCTGACACTTTTAAACTATGAAAAATGAGGGCGCCTGGGTGGCTCAGTTGGTTAAGCGACTGCCTTCGGCTCAGGTCATGATCCTGGAGTCCCTGGATCGAGTCCCGCATCGGGCTCCCTGCTTGGCGGGGAGTCTGCTTCTCCCTCTGACCCTCCCCCCTCTCATGTGCTCTCTCTCTCTCAAATAAATAAATAAAATCTTTAAAAAAAATAAATAAATAAACTATGAAAAATGAGAGGGGGAAGAAAGAAAATGTTAGTTTCCTTTTACACTGTTAAAATCATTGCCTCCTGGGTAAGTTAAAAAAAAAAGGAAATGTTAATTCAGTTTTAAGATATGTAAGAAAAAAATAAATTAGATGAATTTTTAGTTAATTAGCAAAACATCACATCTCTGCATCTTTGTTAATTAATAGTTAATGGAAAGATTCAGTGAGTCATTGCCTTACTACAATCTCTTGGCACTCACTACCTTAATAAAACTATAAAGTATTATTAAAAGTATGGGCTTATTGGTATACTGAACATGGCTGAGATAAGAATCAGTGAGCTTGATGATATGCTAATAGAAACTTCCCAAACTGAAAAGAAAGAGATAAATGCACGAAAAAAAAAAAAACACCCCAGGAAAACAAAGAACTTAGGGGAAGAGAGGAAAAAATGAAACAAGAGGAACCCAGAGAGGGAGACAAACCATAAGGGACTCTTAACCTTAGGAAACAAACAGGGTTGCTGGGGGGGAGGGGGAGCGGGGGGGGGGTAACTGAGTGATGGACATTGGGAAGGGTATGTGTTGTAATGAGCACTGGGTTTCACATAAGACTGATGAATCACAGTCCTGTACCCCTGAAACAAATAATACCTTAAATGTTAATTAATTGAATTTAAATTAAAAAAAAGAACTGTGAAACCAGTACAAGAAGTGTCACTTATGCATAACTGAAATATCAGAAGGAAAATAGAACAGAAAAGAAATATTTGAAGTAATAATGGCTCTGAATTTTCTAATGACAGAAACCAAACCACAGATACAAGAAATTCTAAAAACACTAAGCAAGATAAATACTAAAAAATTTACACCTGTGCATATTAAATTCAAACTGCAGAAAACAAAGACAAAGAGGATATCTTGAAAAAAGACAGAGGGGAACAAAACATCTTACCTATAGAGAAACATGGATAAGAATTATATTGGGCTTCTCATCAGACACCATGAAGCAAAAGGGTGGTATTTAAACTATTGAACAAAAAAAATACCACCACAGGTTATGTATCCAGTGAAATTATCTTTCAAAAGTGAAGGGAAAAAAAGGACTTTCTCAGAAAATAAAAACTGAAGGAATTTTTCTCACTAGATTTATCTTGCAAGATATGTTGAGAAGTTCATCAGACAGAAGGAAAATAATATAGGTAAAACTTAGATCTACAGAAAGAAAGAAAGAAAGAAAGAAAGAAAGAAAGAAAGAAAGAAAGAAAGAAAGAAAGAAA
>NC_058406.1:108834247-108866214 GCF_002201575.2 Neomonachus schauinslandi | reverse complement strand
AAAGAAAGAAAGAAAGAAAGAAAGAAAGAAAGAAAGAAAGAAAGAAAAGATAAAGTATTTTATTTTTCATGTTCCAAATTGATCTAATAGGTAATTGTACAAAGTAATAATAGCAACCATGTACTGGGTGATTATAGCACATGGATAAATGAATGAGAGCAATGTCATAACAAAGAAAGTGAGGACTTGTAAGTACTCTGTTGTAAGGGTTGTGAGGTACCTGCACTACTTGTGAAGTGTTATGGTAATATTTGAAAGTGGACTTAGGGGCACCTGGGTGGGCTCAGTCGGTTAAGCATCTGCCTTTGGCTCAAGTCATGGTCCCAGGTCCTGGGATCGAGCCCCACATCAGGCTCCTTGTTCAGCAGGAAGTCTGCTTCTCCCTCTCCCTCTGCCCCTGCTGCTCCCCCTGCTTGTTCTCTCTCTGTGTCAAATGAATAAATAAAATCTTTTTAAAAAATTAAAAAAATAAAGTGGACTTAGATCACTCATAATTGCATATTGCAAACTCTAGAACAAGCACTATGAAAAATTTTTTAAGATTATAACTGATATGCTAGGAGAAAAAAATAGAATTTAATAGAATAACTTAATAACAGAAAGCAGAAAAAGGGAAGAATAAAAAAATAAAAGAACAAGTATAACAAATAGAAAAGAGTTACAAATATTGTAGAATTTAATCCAACTATATAATCATTTTAAACATCAATGATCTAAATACACCAATTCATAGACAAACACTGTCAGAGTGGATTAAAAAAAAATATGTTGTTAACAAGAAGCTCCCCTTAAAAAGAAAACATAGAGTAAAAGGATGGAGAAAGATATATCTGTTAACACTAATCCAAAGAAAGCTAGAGTAACTATATTAATGTCAAATTAGACTTCAGAACAAGGAATATTATCAGTGATGAAGGAAAGAACTGAATAATTATAAAGTGATCAGTTCTCCAAAAAGACATTACAACATTTAATGTGTATGCATCTAATAATAGTGTCAAAATAGATGAGGTATAAATTGCTAGAACTACTAGAAGAAATAGATGAATCCACTATTATAGTTGAATACTTCAACATCCCTCTATCAAATTTCAACACCACTGTGTCGGAAATGGACACATACAGGAGGCAGACAGTTATAAGGACATGTGTGAACTGAAGAGCACCATCAATCAACTGGATCTAATTAACATTTATAAACCACTTCAACACTTTTGGAAGACTCAGAATTGTTAGGATGACAGGTCTACCCAGTTTGATCTGTAGATTCATTGCAATCCCAATCAAAATTACAAGATATTTTGTGGATATAGACATGCTGATTCTAAAGTTTACATGAAAAGACAAAAGACCCAGCATAGCCAAAACAACACTAAAGAACAAGTTGGGCAACTCACACTATCTGACTTCATGATTTACTATAAAGTTGTATGTGGTAGTGGTGCAAGAATAGACACAGAGATCAGTGGATAGAAAGCCCTAAAACAGGGAATGCAAATTAAATGCAGAATGAGACACCACTACACATCTTTTAGAAAAGATAAAATTTGGGGCGCCTGGGTGGCTCAGTCGTTAAGCATCTGCCTTCGGCTCAGGTCATGATCCCAGGATCCTGGGATCGAGCCCCGCATCGGGCTCCCTGCTCTGCGGGAAGCCTACTTCTCCCTCTCCCACTCCCCCTGCTGTGTTCTTGCTCTCGCTATCTCTCTCTCTGTCAAATAAATAAACAAAATCTTAAAAAAAAAAAAAAAAAAGAAAAGATAAAATTTTACAAACACCTGACAATAAAACATTCTGGTGAGGATGCAGATAGAGTACCAGGAACTTTCATTCATGCCAGTGGGAAAGTACAATGGTACAGCCACTTTGGAAGACAGTTTTGAAGTTTCTTACGAATCTAAGTATAGTGTTACCATGCGAATGACCAAGCCTATTCCTATAGCATTACCCGACTGATTTGAAAACATAATTACACAAAGAACTGCACACAAATGTTTATGGCAGCTTTGTGTATAATAATCACAAACTAGAGGCAACCAACATGCCCTTCTAGGTAAGTTGGTAAACAAATCATGGTATATCCATACAATGGAATATCATTCAGCAATAAAAAAAATGAGACATCAATTTACAAAAAAGACATGGGGAATGTTAAATGCATATAAGTGAAAGAAACCAATCTTAAAAAGTTACATTATGATTCCAACTATATAAAATTCTGGAAAAAGCAAAACTATAGAGACAATAAAAGATCAATGCTTGCCAGGGATTTTGGAGATGGCTGGGATTGAAGAGGTGAAGCACAGTTGATTTTTAGAGTGCTGAAACTATTCTGCATGATGCTGTAATGATACATAGATGATATTACGCATTTGTCAAAACCCACAGACCTGTACAACACAAAATGTCGACCTTAGTGTAAACTATGGACTTCAGTTAATAATAATATATTGGTTCACTGATTATAACAAATGTATTCCACTAATCTTACAAGTGGCTAATAGGAAGATAAACTATGTGCAGAGGGAGTGTGTGGAAACTTTCTGTACTATCTACTCAATCTTTCTCTAAACATGTCAGGAGAACTCAGAAAAGTCTGGCTAAGGGAACCATGCCTTTTTCCATCCTTTTTTCCCATTTGGCCAATGACCAGATAGCTTGTGGAGGACTACTTGTTACCCTTTCATGAAAATTTTTTTTTTTGTCTTTATAGAACTAGGATATCCTTGGTTTTCCCTACATAAATTGGCATATCTCTACTGTTAAACTCTACCTTGTTACCCACTTTATTTTATTTTACAGCAAATATCACAGTCTATTTTATTACTAGCTTAGGTGTTTATTATCAATCTCTTCTCACTGGTGTGTAAACTTGTAGGCACACTGCTATTCTCTGTTCCTTGTCCAACATCAGCCTCTAGAGCAATGGCTAGCAATCATTATTGGTTTAATGACTGGATGAGTTTTCCCTGTATGCATGGTTCAGGAGGAGAGAAAAAGGAGGAGAGAAGAAGGAAAATGATAGTGAGATATCACCAAATCTGATCCCACACCACATGGGTCTACTAAGAAAACATTAATATAAGACACAGGGATACTTTTCTACACTCAATAGATACATTCTTGAGAAGTTTTTTTTTTAATCATGAAAACACCTTTCATACATCAGGGCTTGTGAATTCTTTAAATAATACTTTCCAACATAAAATGGTTCGGTATTAATTTTGTAAATCCGGATTTCCCTAAATTTGCTTGGCTTATCATATATATAAAATATATGGTATCAAAAAAATATGTGGTATCAGTTATCATCACTTGCCAAATTGTTCCATGGAACAACTTCATGAATTAATAAGAAGTATTACTTACCTATATTTGCCAGAGGATGCTTTGACCAGGCAACTGATAGACACTTTTCCTTAAACAAAATCTAAAAGGCTTTTTATCAAAGAGTTCTCGGAACCTCTTTGTATTCTGATTCTCCAACAGGCAGCTATTCAAACTCATTAGTACCCTTTGAAAAATTATATTCCACTCCTATTAGCAATTTTACTTTGGATATCTAATAGCATTTTCAATTCAATCCATCAAAAAATAAACCCCTGATATTACCGCCAAAATAGGTTACACCCAGAGCCTTCCTCATCTCCAGGGATAGCAACTCAGTCCTTCCTGATTCACAGGGCTCCAGCTATGGGGTCATCCATGACTTGTCTTAGTCAACTTCACATCTAATCCATTAGGGAATGCTGTTGACTCTACTGTAAAGTACATCCATATACTAACTTTTCCCACCACCTCCTCTGCAATCTCCCTTGTCAGGAACCATCATAATGTTCACATGGGTACTCTATGCCTCTTACTGGTCTTTAGGAGTTGACTTTAGCCACTAATGTCAATTTTTCCTGCAGCAGGTGGGATGAATTTCCAAAAATGTTTTGGTCTGACCATGTCAATCCTCGGTTCAAACCCAAAGATGGTTCCCGCCTCACTCCACTATAAGCCCAATCCCTAGTAGAAGATGCCTAGTCTTCAGATAAGAGTCTTCCTGGTATTTCCCCATTAAATCTCTGACTTCCTTTCTCATCTTCTCCCTTTCTCCCTTCATTCCAACCATTCTGGCTTCCTTGCCATGGCTCAGCCATATCAGTCATGAACTCACTGTAGGGCCTTGGCATGGCTGTTTCCAGGATATAAAATATTCTTCACTGATGTTGTTAATCCTCTCACTTGCTTCAAGTTTTTGTTTAAACGTCATCTCCAGGAGACCCACACTGACCTTTCTGTTTGAAATTGAAATGTGCATCTATTCCCTTTCAGCACTTCCTATCCTCATAACACTGATCAATGTTTTCTCTACAACATTTAACAATTTAACATACTATGTATCATTTTGTTGTCACAGTTATAGTTGCTTTTCCCTCTGGGTTCTTATTATGCAGGATCTTAACAGTATGGGGGCCTTGCAGAAGTCCGAGCTCTTTGTTACGGAGCTCAGTGTACACACCTGGCCAAGGGAACAAAGATGCTAAAGGATTCAGGGGAAGACGTCAGTCACAAGCCTGGCCAGTAATTCAGGCCAGCAAGCTCAGCCAGCAAGGAAACGAACGTATGTGGGAGCTACACAGAAGTCCTTGCTTCACCTCTGCCCCTCAAATCTTGCATAAGGATATTCTTTACTGCCCACCCTAACCAGAATTATACAGAGTGAGAATTCAGGGAAATGTAATACAAACTAGCCAAGTGAATGTTTGAGAAAGCCACAACAATCAGCAATTAATTAACAAATAGATACTATTATAGCTGAGTATGCGTAGTATATACCTTAACTTACACACAAGCAGCTCCCCAAAGAATCTTCGCTACAGGATTTTCCAAGTCAAAATGTTTAGAAAGTAAACTCAAGTACAAATAGGCTAGCAAACTCCCTAATTAAGCTCAGTTGAATCATCCTGATGAAAGAAAGCTGTATTATACCTTAAATTTTTAGCCTGCAATTTAATTCTTGGAAAGCAAATTGCTGTAAGAAATCTATGTAGGTATAAAACAAACCCATGTAAATATAATCAGTAACAGAAACAGCTCATCTAGAGCTGATTAAAATGATCTCACCACCTATTCATTCAGAAAGCCTCCTAGATCTTCAAACTTTAAGCAGATGCCAAAAGTATTTGTTATTTTAAAAAGAAATGAAAAAGAAAAACACTATGAATTTGGACGTAAAAAATTTCCAAGTTCCAGATAAACATGAGAAATATGGTGCATTAAAATGGAAAGTTATACTGTTTGTACTTGTTCAGTAAATGTCGCCATCATTATTCTTAGTTTGTTGGCATAATAATGCATCTTCAGAAAGGGTTAGGGATGAAATACCAAAAACGAACACATTTTTAATACTTTCCATTTCTCACATGCTTCTATAATCTTACCTCAAATCATGTTTGCCAGGGATATTGTTATTCCATTTAATCATCCAACCTCAAAGCACTCATTGTTGATTTGAATTTGGTACATAGTATCTCATGTTTTCCCTCAGAAAAAAATAACCCGGTTCATCTATTTCTCTGACTCTGACTGAGTGTTTCTAAGTAGCAATAACAGAGGCAGCAAGAGCATATTTAGAGTAACTTTCACCTTATTCCAACTATGCCCAAAGGTGCCGCAGACAGCTGAGCTGTGATTGTCTCATATTTCACAGGGCACACACACCGGTGCCTCAACAGCTTTGCTTTTACGACTTCCCTTTCTCTTTGACACACAGAATCAATATCCACTAAGCCTAGTGATTCTGTTTAATGTATGTGAGCATGCATAAATCGTTTAAAAGACATATTGAGGGACACCCGGGGGCTCAGTCAGTTAAGCAGCCGACTCTTAATTTGGGCTCAGTTCACCATCTTAGAGTCATGAGATGGAGCCTCGCGACGACAACAGGCTCCGCACTCTGTGGGGAGTCTGCTTGAGGTTCTCTCTCACCCTCTCCCTCTGCCCCTTCCCCTGACCACACTCTCTCTCTCAAATTAATAAATAAATCTTTAAAAAATAATAAATAAATAAAATACATATTGATCTGTTGTTCCATTCCAAACACCATGCAAAATGCTGAGCCTAAAGCCCTGAATAGAGACTATGAGTCCTTCCCTCATTGAGCTTACAGGACAGAAGGGCTCTTGAATCCATCTTAGCTGAGAAAAGAGGTAGAACTGAAATAAAACAAAAGCATTCATTTGGGGTTAGTGATTTTAAAGACAAAAGGAAACGCTTGTATATGTCATGTACAAAGAAATTTTGATTGGTGTTGGCAGCAGAAAACTAATCTTGGCTAAACATAATTGGTTGCTAGGGCTATCACTATGAAAAATCCTGTTACTATATCAAGTTGCAAGTTTTTCAGGCAGAGTCCTTGAAACATCTGTGGTTTGGCTGAGTTCAAAAGTTCATGGTTTCACCAGTGGGGATGTGCATAAGGCTCACCTCCTCGATGGCTTCCTGGCTCCATTTCAAATCCCTTGACATAAGTGACCCCATTGCATTTCATCTTTCACAATTTCTTCAATTCAGTTCTTTCAAAGACCATGCAAATCTCAGCTCCTCTGGCCTGGAATATTTCTTTTTTTTTTTTTTTTTTTTTCTGTTTAAAATTGTTAACATTTATTGTACTAATGCAATATGAATTTTTAACATAACCAATTTTTCATTAAAATGTTCAACCATTTCCTACTGAAGCATGTCCAAAGTTATAAAACTCTTCTCTTTTAAAGTAATCTATGGTGAATTAATCCAAAGTAACTGTGGCATTTTAGAGAAGACATTTACTCCATTGCATATTTTAAGTAACTAAGGATAGCCTGATCAATAGCACGTTACTGGAAAGAATAAAGAAAGCATAGCTTTAAGGAGTGAGTCGTTTGGGATCACGGGGAAACATTGAGGTCTGACGAACATTGTGCAATCCCAAAAAAAAGCATCGTCACTCGTTCCAACCCAATGCCTCCGCCAGCATGAGGAGGGGCTCCAAAGCGGAAGGAATCAATGTATGCCTTAATTTTCTCCAAATCAATTCCATGATGTAAGGCTCGCTCTGTTAGCAGCTGAGGATCATGTATTCTTTGAGCTCCTGATAGTATTTCTTCTCCTCTCATGAACATATCATAAGAGTTGGACTGTTTAGGATTTCTTGGGTCAGGCATGGTATAGAAAGGTCTTACAGCCAATGGATATTTATCAAGAATATAAAAGTCTGTATCATACTTTTCCTTTACCAAACGACCCAAGAGTTTTTCATTTGGTGTACTCAGATCTTCTTCATCTCCCATTTTGATTCCAGCTTCCCTAAGCACAGCCAATGCTTCACAATACTCGAGTCTTAAAGTTGGCTCCAAAAATTTGAATGGCTCACACGGGAATTGTTTATTCACTGTCTGAATTTCAGTTTGAAACCTTTTTTGGAGTCCTTTGAATATTTGTACTAAGGTGTCAGCAATTTCTTCCACAACTTCATGGTAATGGTAATTAAAAGCCATTTCAATGCCCAAACCAACAAATTCAGTTAGATATCTGGGTATTTGAGTCTTCAGCTCTGAATACTGGTCCAATACAGAAAACCTTCTCAAAATCAGCACAAATACACATTTTCTTGTACAGCTGTGGGGACTGGGCCAGGTATGCATTATTTTTAAAATATGACACAGTAAATACATTGGCTCCTCCTTCACTGGCAGCTGAGATAATTTTAGGAGTTTGGATCTCCATAAAACCCTTGTGAATTAAAGTTTCTCGGAAAAGATGGCAGATGCCAGACTGGAGACGGAAGACTGCCTGACTAGTTGATGTCCTAAGATCAATGACTCTGTTGTCTAATCTTGTATCCTGGTTAACAGTAGCTCTTCCTTCCTCTTCTCCTTCCATCTCAGGCCGGATAGCATCATCCAGCTGCAGGGGCAGGCAGGGTTCAGCCAAACTGATCACATAAATCTTTTGAACATGTAATTCTACGTCTTGTGTGTACAGCTTCCAATTTTCTGATTCACTTTTCTCACTACACCTTCTACATCTACGATGCTCTCTTTGTTAATGTTGGCAGCAAATTTAACCACCTGCTTACTTGCATGGTCTCCCACCGCCACGAGTGCCTGGACATTAAACTGCTGCTGACGTAGGACTAAGAAACACCGCTTCCCTTTAGCTCTACTTATATGAACCCTTGCAGGCACCCAAACAACTTCATCAGCTTTGTGTACTGTCAAGTCACTAACCCGAACCAAAACTCGATCTGGTTTTTCTTGTGATTGTATCATTGAAGATACTCCATATCTTTCTTTAGCATAATCTTCCGCGGCATCCATGATCTCCCGCGGCTTCTCCTGACTCTTGCGGCTTTGGTTGGCGCTGGGCATCAGGACAATGGGACCGGGCAGCGGTCACGACCCTTCCTCGCAGGCTTCCGTAGGACAGGCAACGGGGCTGCTCTCTGCCCTGGCCTGGAATATTTCAATAGCCTAATTACAGAAGACCGCTTTGTACCCCAATCATAGAAGACTTTTGGTTTTTAATTCACAAGATGACAGAGTTATTTGTTAAAATAACTTTTCATATTTCTTGTTTCATTTTGTTCATTTTTTATTTAGGATAAAATGGAAAATTTTCACATATATGCAAGTTTTTTTTTTATCAGACTGCTTAGTTTATATCTGTGTAGTCTTACTGAAAAACCTTAAATGACTCTAACCACCTATAGGACAAATATAAAATTCTTAACCTGGCATTCGAGGCCTTCTAAAATCTGGCTCTGATTTTTTTTTTTTCCCTGACAACATCATCACATATAGTTATTGATCTGGTAGAAATGTGTTGTTTATATTTTGTCATCTCATGTTTCATGCCTTTATATCCTTGTTTAAGCTATTTCTGTCACCCTTATTTTATCCCTACTACTAATTTATGTTTATAAAAATTGTCTTATCCTTAAAGATTACCACAAAAGGCCTATGTTCCAAGGACTTTTCCGAAAAGCATTGCTAGCTCCCTTCCCTGCTCACATGGTAAATGTGTGTTTGTCTTTTATGTAGCTTACTACATAGGGCTTTGTACCACAGTCATTTCTATGTGCCTCATTATCTTACCAGCTTACAGAATCCTTGAAGGCAAAAACTATATGTGTGTGTGTGCGTGTGTCTGTGTGTCTGTGTCTGTGTGTGTCTGTCTGTGTTATTTTTCTTCTTCTTCTTCTTCTTTTTTTTTTTTTTTTTTTTTTGCCTGTATCAGATTCTGGTTTGCAATATGGAAGCTATTATACATGGTAAAATACTAAAAGTTTACACATGCCTATTATACATATTTGTAGTACAGAACTGTGTACATAAATATGAGCACCATATTTTAAGAACACAATGGAGAATATTCAAATGTAATTTTGCCTGTACATAATGTTTTTTTCTTCTCAAAAAAACTTTTTGAGTAAATTTTGATTGACATGCACTTGTAAGAGTTAACAGAGACAGATCCTATGTACCCTTTACACACTCTCCTTCAATGGTAAAAACTTGGAAAACTAGTACAATATTACAACCGATATTGTATTAGTTTCTGACAAAACTTTCAACAATTTTAGAATAAATGGAAGCTAACTCATCTTGATCTACAAAAAGCACACAGCTGACTATGAAGATGGGATGGAATTGGAATGCTCATGCATTTAATGATTACTTTGGCTATTCTAGCACCAGAGCTTTTGCTTTAGAATATTCTCATCTGTCTATAAAAAATTGCTAGTATGTGGTGTGTACACACACACACACACACACACACACAGGAATATTATGCAGCCATCAAAAGGAATGAAATCTTGCCATTGCAACAACGTGGATAGAACTGGAGAGTGTTATGCTGAGCGAAATAAGTCAATCAGAGAAAGACATGTATCATATGATCTCACTGATATGAGGAATTCTTAATCCCAGGAAACAAACTGAGGGTTGCTGGAGTGGTGGGGGGTGGGAGGGATGGGGTGGCTGGGTGATAGACATTGGGCAGGGTATGTGCTATGGTGAGCGCTGTGAACTGTGTAAGACTGATGAATCACAGACTTGTACCTCTGAAACAAATAATACATTATATGTTAAAAAAAAAAAAGAAGATAGTAGGAAGGGAAAAATGAAGGGAGGAAATCGGAGGGGGAGACAAACCATGAGAAACTATGGACTCTGAGAGACAAACTGAGGGTTCTAGAGGGGAGGGGGTGGGGGGATGGTTTAGCCTGGTGATGGGTATCAAAGAGGGCAGTACTGAATGGAGCACTGGGTGTTATACACAAACAATGAATCATGGAACACTACATCAAAAACTAATGATTGGTGGAAACTAATATGGTGATTAAAATAACATAATAAAATTTAAAAATGTAAAAAAAATACGAAAAATACAATAAATCAAGCCAAATTACAAAAACAATTGCTAGTATTTCACATTCAATCTATAGGTCAACTTGGGTGAGAACCGACCTCTTTACTATGATGAGTCTTCCATAATCATGAAGTCCATGAGTCCTTGAACATATTATTTCTCTCCATATGTTTAAATCTTCTTTGATTTGAATCAGCAACATTTTCTCACTTCCAGCATACAGATCCTGTACATGTTTTGTTAAATTTTTACCAAAATATTTACTTCTGCCAAGATTTTGAATGTACTGTTTTTTTTAATTTTTGTTTCCTCATGTTTATTGTTAGTATGTGGAAATGCAAATGAATTTTCTGTATTGATCTTATATCCTATAATCTCGCTCAACTCACACATTATTTCTAGGAGTTTTCTGCAGATACATTTTGATTTTTTAAATTATGTCATTGGCAAATAGGTATAGGTTTGGTTATTTTTTTAAGATTTTATTTATTTATTTGACAGAGAGAGAGACAGCAAGAGAGGCAACACAAGCAGGGGGAGTGGGAGAGGGAGAAGTAGGCTCCCCGCTGAGCAGAGAGCTTGATGTGGGGCTCAATCCCAGGACCCCAGGATCATGACCTGAGCAGAAGGCAGACACTTAATGACTAAGCCACCCATGAGCCCCTAAATAGGTATAGTTTTATTTTTTTCATTTCCACAATGTATGACATTTACTTTCCAGTACTGTTTTGAGTAAGAATGAGAGTGAATATTCTTGCCTTGTTCATAAATACTGGAAAAGCATTTATTCTACCACTATACATATCATGTTAGCTGTGTGGTTTTTGTAGATGTTCTCTCTCAAGATGAGTTGCTTTTTTTCCATTTATTCTTAAACTGTTGACAGTCTTGTCATGAATGAGTGTTGGATTTTGTCAACTGTGGTTTCTGCATCAATTGATAGGACTGTATATTTTCTTCTTTAGCCCATTAATATGGCAGATTACACAGTTTGATTTTTGAATATTGAATATGCCTTGCTAATTCATAAAGCAACTTAGTGTTTAACATTTTTAGGGACTGCTAAATTGTCTTTCCATTTGACTACACTATTTTACATTCCCAACAGCAATGCATGAGCATTCCAATTCCTTCTTATCCTCACATTTAGCACTAGATAGTATCTTTTTGAGTACAGCAATCCTAGTGGTTTGACTTTAATTTCCCTAATAATGTTAAATGTACAGCAATCCTAGCGGTTTGACTTTAATGTTAAATGTGTTTTCATATGCTGATCGTCCAATTACATACCATCATTGGAGAAACATTTATTCAAATGCTTCACCCATTTTTTAATTGGGTCATTTGTCTTTTTACTACTGAGACAGAGTTTTTATACGTTCTGGATACAATTTCTTTATCAGACATAGTTTGAAATCTTTTGCTTCATTCTGTGTGTTGTCTTTCACTTTTCTTAGTGGCACCATATGTAGCACCAAATGTATTAATTTTACTAATTTATGTATTTTTTATTTGTTACTTGAGCTTTTGTTTCCTATCATAAGAAACCATTGCCTAACCAAATTTCATGAAGGCTTACTTCAGTGTTCTATTCTAAGACTTTTATAGTTTTAGCTCATATATTTAGACATATAATCCATTTTAAGCTAATTATTATTTATGGTGTGATGAAGTGATACTTGATTATTTTGTCTGTGTACATCCAGTTGTCCCACAACAAGTTGTTGAAAAGACTACTTTTGCTACCCAATTCTTTTAGCATTTTTGTTGAAAATCCATTTGCTACAAATGTAAGGGTTTATTTCTGGAATCTTAATTACATTATTTTGTTTATGTCTTTCCTTATAGCCCCATCACACTTCCTGGTTACTGTAGCTTTGAAGTAAGTATTGAAATCTAAAAGTGTGAGTCTTTTAACTTTATTCTTCTATTTCAAGATTGGATTTGATAACTTCAGTCCTTAGAAATTCTATATAAATATTAGAACCAGTTGCTCATCAATTTTTGCAAGAAAGCCAATTGTGGTGTATGTAATCATGTAATCATGTAATCTATAGATCAGTTTGTAAAGTATAGTTCTCTTAATAATTAAAGTATAATTCTCTTAGTATAATTCTCTTAATAATATTGTCCTACAATCAGTGAAAATGTAATGTCTTTCTAATTATTTAAGTCTTTAACTTCCTACAACAATGTTGTGTTTTTCATTGTACATGTTTTGTTCTGCTTTTGTTAAATTTATTCTAAATGAATTTGTTTTATTATTTTCAATGCTGATGCAAAAGGAATTGCTTCCTTGATTTCCTTAAAAAACTATTGCTAGTTTATAAAAATATAACTCATTTTATGCTGTTGTTGTAGTTGCAACTCTTTTTAACTGGTTTATTAGCTCTATTTTTTTGTGTGGGGATTTTATAGAATCTTCTACCTAGAAGACCATGCCATTTACAAATAAATATAGTTTTATTTATTTCTTCCAATATGGATGCCTGTTATTCCTTTTTCTTGCCTAATTGTGCTACTAGAACTTTCTGTCACAGATGAATAGAAGGGGCAAAAACAAGTACTTTTGTTTCAGAACTTACCAAGAAAGTCTTTAGTCTTTAATTATTAAGAATACTGCCTGCTGAGGGTTTTTCAAAGCTGCTCTTTATCAGAACGAGGGAGTTGCCTTCCTTCTAGTCTGTTGAGTATTTTCATTATGAAATGGTGTTATATTTTGCCAAAAGATTTTTTCTGCATTATTGAGATAATCACACTTTAAGTTACTTTAATAACATAGGATTTTACATTAATTGATTTTTTTCTTATGTTAAGCTGTCTTTCATTCTAGTGATACACACTGCAGGGTTTGGTGTATAATGTTTTTATGTGTTGCTAGGTCAAGTTTTCTAGTGTTTTTGGAAGTTGTTTCATAAATATGCATTTTAATATTATGGTAATATTGGCCACAGAGGATGAGTTAGGAAGTATTGACTCCTTTTCAGTTTATTAGAATTATATATGAAAGACTGGTATTAATTCTTCCTTAAAAGTTTGATAGAATTTATCAGTAATGCCATCTGATCCTGGGCTTTTTATTTCTAAGAAAGCTTTTGAATTACCAATTTAATATCTTTAATATCTATAGGTCTGTTCTAATATTTCTTAATGAGTTAATGTGGTATTTTGTTTCCTTCTAGAAATTTGCCCATTTAATTTATCATTCTGTAAGTATAAAGTTGCATGTGGCTATCCAGTTTTCCCAACATCATTATTGACGAGACTATACTTTCCCCATTTATACTGTTGGCTACTTTGTCATAAATTAATCGATCATGTACACAGGGTTTATTTCTACAAGGGTCTATTTCCGGGCTCTGTATTCTATGTATCTGTTTTTTGCAATACCATATTGTTTTGATTACTAGAGTTTTATAATATAGTTTGATATCAGGAAGCATGATGCTTCCAGCTTTGTTCTTTTTTCTTAGGACTGCTTTGACTATTCATGGTCTTTTGTTGTTCCATAGAAATTTTGAGGTTGTTTGTTCTATTTCTATGAAAAATGTCATTTGAAATTTGATAGTGATTGCATTGAATCCACAAATTGCTTTCAGTTAAGATTTTATTTATTTATTTGAGTCAGAGAGAATGAGAGACAGAGAGCATGAGAGGGAGGAGGGTCAGAGGGAGAAGCAGACTCCCTGCCGAGCAGGGAGCCCGATGCGGGACTCGATCCCGGGACTCCAGGATCGTGACCTGAGCCGAAGGCAGTCGCTTAACCAACTGAGCCACCCAGGCGCCCACAAATTGCTTTCAGTTAAATGGATTCTAACAATCTTAGTTTTTCCAGTCCCATGTTCACACAGGATATTTTTCTACTTATTGTGTCTTATTCTTTTTCTTTTATCAATGTCTTAAAATGTTCAGTGTAGAGATCTTTCACCTCCTTGGCTAAATATATTCCTAGGTATCTTATTCTTTATGATGTAATCATACATGGAATTATTTTTTAAATTTCTGTTTCTGATAGTTTGTTATTAATGCATGGAAATGCAACTTTTTATATATTAAATTTGTATCTTGAAATTTTTCTGAATTCTTTTATTAGTTCCAACAGATTTCTGTACATTTTTTATATACATAATACCATGTCATCTGCAAATAGAGAGAGTTTTATTTTTTCTTTCTGATTTTAGTATTTTTTATTTCCTTCTCTTGCCTAATTCCTGTGGCTAGGACCCTACTACTATATTGAATAAAAATAATGAATGGACATTCTTTGTCTTTTTCCTGATCTTAGATGAAAAGCTTTCAGCTTTTCACCATTGAGCATCATGTTATCTGGGGTCCCTTTTTCCTTATTTTTATTTTTATCTTCTACTCTTTTTTTTTTTTTTTGCTTTCTTGGTTTTAATTGAATATTTTATATGATTCCATTTTTTCTTCTTTTTAGCATATCAATTATACTTTTTTAAAAATTATTAGTTGTCCTAGGTTGGCAATATACATTTACATATAACCCAGTTCTATTTCAAATAACTTTATACTGGTTTATGAGTAGAAGAAGTACCTTGTAAGGAAGCATTTCTAATTCTTCACTTTCATCCCTTCCATCCTGTTGTCTTCATTTTACTTATCCATTAGCTATATCCACTGAATAAATTGTTGCTATAATTATTTTGAACATACTATTACCTCTTATTTCATTAAGAATTACAAAATAAAAGCTTTTCTTTTACCTTCATTTACTTCTTTTCTAATGCTCTTCTGTCTTTATTACCCAAATTTCTGCCCTATACCATTTTCTTGTTTCTGAAGAAACAAATAAAATATAAGCAACAAATTTCTCCAATTTTTGTTTCTCCGAGGAAGTAATTTCTTTTTCACTTTTGAAAGATACTTTCACTGGATCCAGGACATTAGATTTGTGGGTTTCACTTTTTTTCAACACTATGCATTTCATTCCACCCTCTTCTTTTATGCACAGTTTCTTTATTTTATTTTATTTTATTTAAATTCTATTAATTAACATATAGTGTTATCATTAGTTTCAAAGCTAGAGTTCAGTTATTCATCAGTTGCATATAACACCCAGTGTTCATTACATCACATGTTCTCCCTGCCGATCACCCAGTTATCCCATCCCCCCACCCCCCTCCCTCCAGCAACCCTCAGTTTGTTTCCTATGATTTAGAGTCTCTTATGGCTTGTCTCTCTCTCTGATTTTGTCTTGTTTTATTTTTCCCTCCCTTCCCCTACAATCCTCTGTTTTGTTTCTTAAATTCCACATATGAGTGAAATCATATGATAATTGTCTTTCTGATTGACTTATTTCACTTAACATATTACCCTCTAGTTTCATCCATGTCATTGCAAATGGCAAGATTTCTTTTTTTTTTTTTTTTTTTTTTTTGGGTGGGTAATACTCCTTTTTTTATATCCCAATTTTTTTTTTTTTTTTTTTTTTTTTTTGATGGCTGGGTAATACTCCATTGTATATACACCACATCTTCTTTATCCATTCATCTGTCGATGGACATCTGGGCTGTCTCCACAGTTGGCTATTGTGGACATTGCTGCTATAAACATCGAAGTGCATGTGCCCCTTCAGATCACTATGTTTGTATCCTTTGGGTAAATACCTACTAGTGCAATTGCGGGGTCATAGAATAGCTCTATTTTTCACTTTTTGAGGAACCTCCATATTGTTCTCCAGAATGGCTATACTAGCTTGCATTCCCACCAAAAGTGTAAGAGGGTTCCCCTTTCTCCACATCCTTGCCAACTTTTGTTGTTTCCTGACTTGTTAATTTTAGCCATTCTGACTGGTGTAAGGTGGTATCTCATTGTGGTTTTGATTTGTATTTCCCTGATGCCAACTGATGTTGAGCATTTTTTCATGTGTTAGTTGACCATTTGTATGTCTTCTTTGGAGAAACATCTGTTCATGTCTTCTGTCCATTTCCTGACTGGGTTCTTTGTTTTTTGGGTGTTGAGTTTGATAAGTTTTTTATAGATCTTGGATATTAGCCCTTTATCTGATAAAGCATTTGCAAATATCTTCTTCCATTCTGTCGGTTGTCTTTTGGTTTTGTCAACTGTTTCCTTTGCTCTCCAGAAGACTTTTTTATCTTGATGAAATCCCAGTAGTTCATTTTGGCTTTCTTTTCCCCTTGCCTTTGGAAATGTGTCTAGCAAGGAAATGCTGTGGCCAAGGTTGAAGAGGTTGCTGAATGTGTTCTTCAGGATTCTGATGGGTTCCTGTCTCACATTTAGGTCTTTCACCCATTGAGTTTATTTTTGTGTATGGTGTAAGGAAATGGTCCAGTTTAATTCTTCTACAAGTTGCTGTCCAATTTTCCCAACACCATTTGTTGAAGAGACTGTCCTTTTTTCCATTGGATATTCTTTCCTGCTTTGTCGAAGGTTAGTTGACCATAGAGTTGTGGGCCCATATCTGGGGTCTCTAATCTGTTCCATTGATCTATGTGTCTATCTTTGTTCCGGTACCATAATGTCTTGATGATTACAGCTTTGTAATAGAGCTTGAAGTCTGGAATTGTGATGCCACCAGCTTTGGTTTTCTTTTTCAACATTCCTCTGGCTATTCAGTTCTATACAATTTTTAGGATTATTTGTTCCAGCCCTGTGAAAAATGTTGATGGTATTTTGATAGGGATTGCACTGAATGTGTAGCATAGACATTTTAACAATATTTGTTCTCCCGATCCATGAGCATGGAATATTTTTCCATTTCTTTGTGTCTTCCTCAATTCCTTTCCTAAATTTTCTATAGTTTTCAGAGTACAAATCCTTGCACAGTTTCTAAAGACAAATGTGATATGATTCTTACCATTGCTCCTTTATATGCCCTTTTTTTATTCTTACTTTTTTCAAAGCTTTAAAAATATGTATTTTTAACTTTTGCAGTTTGAATACAGTGTGCCTAGGTGTATATATTTAGGCATTTATCATGCTTGTTTTTCTCCTGGTTTCCTAGATCTGTAGTTTCGTTTCTAACATTAATGTTGGAGAATTTTCAGTCATCATTGCTTCAAATATTTCTTCTCTTCCTTTCTCTATTTCTTCTGTTTCTGATATTCAACTATGTATATTTTACAGTCTTTATATCCCAGAACCCTAGGAGAATTCTTAGCTGTCTTTGTATCCTGATTCTCTCTCTTAAACTTTTAGGTGGTATATCTTTCTGAGTTACTGACCAAGAAATTTCCATTGTTTTCCAAAACACCCTTAGAAAATATTTCCAAAGGTGGTCTCCTTAGGGAGAGCTATGAAGTTCTCTGTTCTTATGGCCTCTGTCTCACATTTGGCAGAAACTCCACACTACTGCACCAGACATGATGACTATCATGTTATCATCCTGCTTCTGGAAGGATATCCCTAGTCTAGAAGCAGGGTGCTAGATGAAGATGGTAGCCTCTGGGGTTTTTTGTTGTTGTTTTGGCTTGCCTCTCCTGGCATGAACAAACACCCTATGAGTAGACTCAATTGGAAACTAGCGGGCCCAATAGTCTCTGCCAGTCATATCTTACATAGAACTTCTGTCCTAATTAGTATGGGTTCAGTGAGAGGGGGATCCTCAATCTCTACTGTGCCTGCCTCTAACAGCTCCTGCCACAAGCTGGGGGCAAGGGTTGATGAAAGATCCTGGTTGGCTCTGTATGGCTGGGATTAAACCATACTCAGGATGGGGAATCTAGGGAAAGAGTCCTATCTTTGCCATACTCACACAGAATAGGTCTTCCATCATATGGAGATGGGAGTGGGTGGGAGCAGGTGTGGTTCAAATGCTACAATTCTTGCTATTCTGATCAAGATTGAGCAGTTTTTCTTGAATAAGTGGTTCTCCATGTGGTGTATGCCAATAGGAGAATGTCCAGAAACCACACATATATAGACCAGTATCTCCAGTTAAGTAGTTAAGTAGTTGTAGAGAGGGTCCAAACTTTTGAGTTCTTCACAATACCATTCTGAGAGTCAAGACCAGTTTTTTTTAAGTTACAGTAATTTCCTCTTATTTTACTTTCTATTATAATATTTGTTCAACACATTCAGTATTAATTAAAACAATGTTGGAATTAATTTTCCCTCAGTTCTGGTATTTTTTCATGCTTTGACTATTTCCTCAGCTTACAAACTTCTTGAAGATATGTTTTATTCATGTTTACATAGTTTCTGGGACATATTATTTAATAAATAAAAACATAAATGAGTGTCATGATTAATAAGGCTTCTAGTCTTTAAATATTTTAATATTAAATATGTTATGGTAGATCAGGTAGTTCTTTGGTTAATTCAATACAAAGATTAGTCTTTCACTCTTTATTCTTACTGATTATCAATCTTTTTAAGAAAACAGCATATGGATATCTACTATATTTCAGGCACTATGGCTGGCCCTGTGAGAATTAGAAAGACATGAGAGGCTTGACCCCTATCTTGTGGATGCTCACAGTTTAATAAGATAAATAGGAGTATACACCAAGAGATTATTACTAATATGTGAAGCATATTTAAATATGGAAACAGTCCTGTAATTATGAAACTCTATAGGAGACTCAAGGAAAAGGATATCCTGATGATGAAAATAACCAGTAGGAAAACTGCAGAATGCAGAAGCAGTAGACTGCAGACAACATGCTTTGTCATTGGTAAACAGATCAGTATTTGAGAAGGACATTACTGTGGGGAAGCAGTAGACATAACAATTTTTAGTGCCAGACTGACAGATCTTAGAGGTGAGATAGAGTTTACTTTATCTTACAGAAAAATGGAAGGACATAGATAGTTTTGCAGTGTCAAGTAACATGATGTTATGAGTTAAATAAACATTCCTATGTTGAAGACTTTGTCCCTAGTACTTTCAGAATGTGACCTTTTTTGAGAATAAGGACATTACAGATGTAATCAGGTAGGATGGGTCCCTAATCCAATATAACTTGTATCTTAATAAGAATGGGAAATTTGTGGATAGGCATGCACACAGAAAGAACACTATGTAGATGGATTGCAGTTATACTTCTACAAACCAAGGAACACCAAAGATTGATGTCAAACCACCAGAAACTAGGAGAGAGAGATGGAAGATATTTTTCTTCATAACAGCAGATAAGATCAACCAACTCTACTTACACTTTGATTTTAGACTTCTAGTCTTCACAACTGTGAGTACATAAATTTCTGTTGCTTAAGCCACCCAATTTGTGGTATTGTATTACCACCGCCCTAGCTAATACATGTGATGACAGTGAAGGTTACAAAGTGTTATAATATCCTTTAAAATTTAGTTCAAAACAATAGAAATTTGACATATTATAAAATTAATTAGAGAGAAAGAAGCTTTCAGAGGCAAGGAAACCAGTTAAGTGGTAAGAATAATAATCATGGCTAAACATGAAAATACCCAGGCCCCATTCTAAAAATACAAGTCTGACATTATAATTACAAATGACCCTGATGAGAAAGAAAACTAAGGGTTTGTAAAGACAAATTACAGATACAAAGATAGCTCTCTGCTCTGTGATGAGCTCAGATCTAAAAGGGTCAATTAAAAAGGACAGAAGGTACACTGAATAAGCTATAGCAAATAAAGTCACAAAGATGAATACTATCAGAAAGGTTACAGTTCAGATTGAGATGAACTTAATGAGAATTGCTAGATAACAAAAATGTTCAGAGCAAAAACAGTGAGAATGAAAGAGACCATCAATTCCCCAGCAGCAAAAGTCTTGCAGAATGGAACACCCAGTTTGTCCTTCCTCACTCACCTCTTTTTAGTCTCAAATTACTGAAAGGAAACCTAAGACTCTAGTAGGAAAAGAAGGTGCAAGAAATTACCTAGGAGTTTCCATGATAATTACAACTCAGGGTATCTAGGGAATAGTGAGGATGAGATTTCACCATTACTTTTAGTATCTTTTAGTTTCCAGAAAGAGAACTGAAATGAAAGTAGGTTCTTCAAAACAAACTGCATCATCTAGCACAAAGATCTCTCAAAGATTATATTCTTTGCTAGACAATGTTTTGTATTAGTTGAGAATGTAGTCTTTGACATTCATTGACATGTTTCTAATCCTGGCATCCCCATTTAATTATTTTATAAACTGAAGCAGGTTATCTAACTACATTGTATCATATTTCTATTTGTAAAATGAGAATAAAATTTGTAAAACAATTAATGCATATACGGCACATGTAAGTAGCAAATAAATATGAGGTCTTGCTAATGGCATGACCAGTGTTACCACTATTTTCATTTCCAGCCATTCACTCTTTGATTGTTTTTGTTTTAACTCAAGTTGAGTGGTTGCTGTGTTTTATGTACCTTATTTTTGTGCTGGGCTTTGGAAATATCTAGATATATATACATAAAAAAGATTTTTTCATTTCAAAGGGCATAAACCCATAATAAGGAGCAGGCAAGACAGGGATATTCTGTAGAATTTACTGTTGTCAAGACTGGGGTAAAAGTTATAAGGAGCTTCACAGGGGAATTGACAGTCTGACTGAGTCCAGTAGGATGGGGAGAAATTTATGAAGGTGTCAAGCAGAGAAAAAGCTTTTGGGAAAAAGGAAATCAACATTTGGAAATGCAGAGATAAATAAGAGCATATTCGTCCTTGGGGGGAATTGTGTTTAAGAGCATGACTGGAGAAGAGCTGAAAGTAGAACTTTAATAGAGGCATTGTGGTAAAGAGTTGTCAGTATTATTTGAAAAGTTGAGAGGGCTGTATAACTAGCAAATAAGGAGCTTTGATTTGAGGGCTGTCCTCTTCTACATAGAGGATGTGATAGGCTGAACTGTGTTACCTCCAAATTACAGATGTTGAAGTTCTAGCACCCAGTACCACAGAATGTGACCTTATTTGGAGATAGGGTCCTTATAAAGGCAATCAGTTAAAATGAGAGGTCATTAGGATGGACCCTAATTCTCTATAACTGGTGTCCTCATAAAAAGGAGAAACCTGGATACAGAGGCAGACATGCATAGAGGGAAGGTGTGACAGGAAGAGATGCAGGGAAAAGACAGTCATCTACAAGTCAAGGAGAGACTTTTCCCTCACAGCCCCCAAAAGGAGCCAACTTTGTCAATACCCTGATCTTGGACTTGTAGCTTCCAGAACTGTGAGACAATAAATTTGTGTTGTGTAAGCAACCCAACTGGCGATACTTTTTTACTGCAGCCCTAGCAAACTAATGCAGAAGATGAAGAACAAAGATGCTATGTTCCTGCATTAGTTTTGAAAGATCAGATAATCCTTTTTTATTCAGTCTAAGTAGTGTCACATTTAATGCATCTAATATCAGGTGTATGTTATTTCTATGCATTAACCATTTTAATACATTTTAATAAGAAATAGTTAATGATATTTACTCTTTCTTAAATTACTCAATTTGTAAGGACTTCAGCAAGCTATTACATTGATTCTGGTTTTTAAGACTGCAGTTGTGTAGCATTCTCCCAATTTAAAGATAAGTTACATGACTCATTGCTGTAATACTTAAGAGTTCACACAGCTTTTGCAGTTTCCAAATTCATTTGTATGCATTCAGTCATGCTTCATAATAACCAAAAGAGGAATGCACTCTCATCCCTCTGGTCTTACCCTTTTGACAGATGAGAAATTCGAAGGCAGATGGATAAATGAAAAGCCCCAGGTTACACTGAGCAGAGGGTTCTACATCCAGTGTTCCCCTTCCAGACCATGTTGCCTCTATTTATTTAGCCATCAAGCTCAAAAGAACAGCAGAGACCACAGTTTGTGGTCTGACATTCTGCATCAAATCAGGCAATTGTGAGATACTGAAAACTCCAGATCAGTGGTCTCAGGAGTGAAAGATTGGCTCCAGGCAGGGTTCTGAAGTCACATTCATTCTGGTGTGCTGACTTGTTAGGCCGTATGTGAGAAGGAAAACAATTGGGTTAACCCAGTGTATGAAACATGTTTATTGCTCCATATGCATGCACTGAGAATATTCCTAGGCACTTTGAGAGTTATAATTGCTCTGATCTAGCCACGAAAACTTAATAAAAACTTTGTCGGAAGAATGAAAATGGAAAAGAATTGGAAAAACTCTATTTGCTCAGATTTATCCAAACCATAACACTTTAAGTGGCAGAATACAATTTTTCAAAGGAAAATAAGCTCTAAGTTTGTAGAATGTCTGTTTCTATCTCTTTCCCTCTGTGAGTTAAGCTTATAAGCTTTTACACCAGAAATAGTAGTCTACCATCCATTCTGTGATCACCAAGCATATTTGAAGCTACAGGTTTTTCTTTAAAAAAATGCTGAGACACATATGTCTCAACACTGAACTGGCCATTATGTGATCCTGCCTTGGCAAAGGGTTGATAAATATTCATGTTTGTGGACGCCGTAGATATACAGGATGAAGCCCATGAGAATCTCTGCTGTGCTAACACAGCTCCCAGCTTGAGAGGGGCTGGCTTTCATATTGAAATTTAAAATGCCTGTAGTATTCCTGAAGGAAACACAGAAGATTCAGCATGTTTTATCTAAAATTGAACAATGTACTTGAGGGGGGTGCATTTTAGAATCAAATGGACTTGGTTCTGAAATCCATGACTTTTCTATTTTAAGAGAAAAACATGAAACAATATTGAGCATGTCAACAGGATACAGGGCAGGATTTTCACAAGTCTGCTGCCTTGACAATCTGAGTGGTTTGTTAACAGTGGAAAGCAGAATGTGGAAATAAGTGACTTCATCAGAACACGAATCTCCCCACTTGCCAGAAGCCTACCCCTGCCCTCGGAAACCAGCTCACTGCCACCAAGTCCAGTTCTTCACTCTTCTGGGACCCCTTCAAGTTTATCTCAGTAAGAAAAAGGAAGCATTAGAGAATGTATCTATTTTTCATATCCTCTATCACATGTAGATTCTTGCACTGTGTATTTGTGATTCTGAAAAATGAAGACGAAACCTGCCAGAGTTCAAGTTTTTAATCTCACCTTCTAGAGCCTGTGATCTGGATGTATGCCCTTGGCATAACAGAGAAACAAAAAGAGATGGAGGTTTTCCACTGACATCTGGCCTGAAGACAAATACCTTAAAATGCATGGCTTTTGCTCTTAGAGTAGTCCCAAGGAGTGCTGTGCTGAAACTGGTTAGTTTACCATCCTTGAAAATGTTCAAGAGTGGTTGGTCAATAATGTAACAAAAATGGCATAGACTTGGTGAAACATCAGATGGACATTTGCATTCTAAAATCCATTCACATCCTAAGAGATTTGATTTCTAATATTGGTGCAGTAGAAGTGAAAAGGAAGATATTCATGTGAGAGGATTAGAACAGTCAAACTGACCTTGCAAACAAAGTAAACAAGGGAAAAGTACTCAAAAGTAAAGCACTCAGAAATATCCACAAACTCATAGGAACTGTACTTACATGAAACCCTAAATGAGCATTAATAGTTGAAATTGCAAATGGAATCTGAAATATCAAAGAATGTTGTTACAATTTTTTTTCAGACTGTCACAACACTAAAATTAAGTAATTGTCACACAGGTTTTTTTAAATATATATGAAGATAACAGTTCAACACTGACTTATCTGGTGCACATGTCATTAGCTGTCAATTTATTCCTAAATATTTTCTAGATGTGTTTTTTTTTTTGAATGACCATTCTGTTCAACGTTAATTGTTTAACTTTCAGAAGTAGAATTTAATTCTTTATAAGTCAACATTTACTTAATGAGTCCAAGACCTCAGTAGAAACAGCAGACAAGTTCATTGATCTCAACAGCAACACTCAGGAAGTCTTGCAAGAGTCAAAGTAAATTCCATGACTTCTATGCAGTACTATTCTATAAACAGACATCATTATCTGTTTTCTATAAACAATTAAATTAAAGGTTGTATACACATCGATATAGGTATACAAAAGGTTTATTGGAAACATATCTATCCACTGCCATCCTCACAAAGTGGAATGTGTGTATTCCTTGGAGGTTCAAGTCAATATACTAAATGGTATAAACAGCTACAGAAAAAAATAGAGTGTGTCTTTGAGCATCAGCCTTACTCAAAGATTTAGAGAAGAGATTGCCTTATGATAAACCAAACATACTTATCAATAGAGTAGATGTGAAAGAAAAATTCATGTTAAAAAATAACCTCTGGGGGGTGAACTGGATTTCATCTGGTCCCAGGAATTCAGCTGGATAGGGATCAAACCATTCTAAACACCTACGAACTCAACCGGAGATCGAAGAAAAGAATAGCAACAACTCTCTGAACAGAAAAGCGACCACTTTCTGGAAGGTAGGACGTTTGGAGAAGTGAATCAGAGACGATATTTGGGAAGATAGACAGAGGGGGAGGGCCTTCGTCAGCCGCTTCTGGCAAGTGATAGAGCAGCGGAGCATAAAATAGAACTTTTAAAGATTTTTTTTTTTTTTAAAGATTTTATTTATTTATTTGACAGAGAGAGACATAGCGAGAGAGGGAACACAAGCAGGGGGAGGGGGAGAGGGAGAAGCAGACTCCCCGCCGAGCAGGGAGCCTGATGTGGGACTCGATCCCGGGACCCCAGGATCATGACCTGAGCCGAAGGCAGTCGCTTAACCGACTGAGCCACCCAGGCGCCCTAAAATAGAACTTTTAGAAGTCAGGTCTGCTGAGGGATGGCACTCCAGTGGCTAAGTGGGGGGTGGAAACCTCACTGGGACAGTGTTGTCTCAGGACCCTCGGGGTCACAGAAAGACCAAGGGTGCTTGAGTGCAGCAGAGCTCCCAGGTATCAGAGCGGGGATGCCGGCTGCACAGACGGAGCCGAGGAGTGGGCTCTCAGCTCGGGGTTGCCATAAACCATGATCCTTGGCACAGTCGGGCAATTGCTCTTCCAGCAGGGACCCAACAAGTAGCAGAACCAGGGAGACTCCCCTTCCTCCCAGGGAGGAGCAGTGCAGGAGCACACCAGAGGGATCTGCTGGGTTTGGAGACTCCACACGGGGTCAGGTGCCAGAGATAGAAATGCTCTGTCACAGGCCGGGTGAGCACGGAGTGCGGCTGGAGACCGGGGAGACAGGAGTGACTGACTGCTTTTCTCTGGGGGCTCACTGAGGAGTGGGGCCCCGAGTTCTTGGCTCCAGCGGGGCAGAGATTGGGAGGCTGCCATTTTCACTCTCGTCCTCCAAAGCTGTACGGAAAACTTGCTGGGAACAAAAGCTCCCGAGAGCAAACCCGAGCAAATTATTTAGCCCGGCCCCGGCAAGGGTGGGGCAATTCCAACTCCGGCAAAGACATCTGAGAACCACAACAACAGGCCCCTGCCCCAGAAGATCAGCAAGAACAGCCAGCCAAGACCAAGTTTACCGATCAATGAGAATGGCAGATCTCCAGTGCTAGGGGAATACTGCACATAGAATTCATGGCTTTTTTCACATGATTCTTTAGTCTTTCAAAGTTAATTTTTTTTAACTTTCTTTTTTTTTAATTTTATTTTTCCCTTTTTCAACCAACATCTTAATCCCTTTTTTTAAAAAACCCCTTTTTTATTTTTCATTTTTAGAGTCATAGTCTATCCCTTCATAGTAGTTACCCTTATTTTTGGTATATATATATATATATATAAGTTGTTCTCTCTTTAAAATTTTAGGATACAGTCTCTTCTAACAGATCAAACTATACCCTAAATCTCTAGTGTATGGCTTTGTTCTAGTCTCCTGCCTGATCACATTCTCTCCCTTTTATATTTTGAAATCCTCTTCTTTCTTTTTTCAACCAACTTCTTATCAATTCCTTTTATAAAATCTTTTATAATTTCCCTTATCATATTAACCCTTATTTTTGTACATACATAAGTTTTTCTTTCTTTAAAACTTTGGGAGGCACTTTCTTCTAACAGTCCAAACTACGCCCAAAATCTAGTGTGTGGGACTGATCTACGCACCAGCCTGATCACATCTGATCATATTCTGTTTTTGTTTTGTTTTGTTTTGGTTTGGTTGGTTGGTTTTTGTCTTTGTCTTTTTCTTTTCTTTCTTTCCCTTTCTTTTCCCCCAGTTTCAGGTCTTTTCTGATTTGTTAAATGTATATTTTCTGGGGATGTTGTTACCCTGTTACATTTTGTTCTCGCATTCATCTATTCATCTCTGGACAAAATGACAAGACCAAAAAAATCACCTCAAAAAAAAAGAACAAGAGGCAGAACCGACTGCCAGGAACCTAATCAATATGGATATTAGTAAGATGTTGGAGCTAGAGTTCAGAATGATGATTTTAAAGATACGAGCTGGGCTTGAAAAAAGCATGGAAGATACTAGAGAAACCCTTTACACAGAAATAAAAGAACTAAAATCTAACCAAATCAAAATAAAAAAGGCTATTAATGAGGTGTAATCAAAAATGGAGGCTCTAACTGCTAGGATAAATGAGGCAGAAGAGAGAATTAGTGATATAGAACACCAAATGATGGAAAATAAAGAAGCTGAGAAAAAGAGAGATAAACAATTACTAGATCACGCAGGCAGAATTTGAGAAATAAGTGATACCGTAAGATGAAACAACATTAGAATAATTGGGATCCCAGAAGAAGAAGAAAGAGAGAGGGGCAGAAGGTATATTGGAGCAAATTATGGCAAAGAACTTCCCTAATTTGGGGAAGGAAACAGGTATTAAAATCCAGGAGGCACAGAGAACCCCCCCTCAAAATCCATAAAAATAGGTCAACACCCCAACATCTCATAGTAAAACTTACGAGTCTCAGAGACAAAGAGAATATCCTGAAAGCAGCTCGGGAGAAGAGATCTGTAACCTACAATGGTTGAAACACGAGATTGGTAACAGATCTATCCACAGAGACCTGGCAGGCCAGGAAGGACTGGCAGGATATATTCAGAGCACTAAAGGAGAAAAATATGCAGCCAGGAATACTATATCCAGCTAAGCTGTCATTGAAAATAGAAGGAGAGAAAAAACCTTCCAGGACAAACAAAAACTAAAGGAATTTGCAAACATGAAACCAGCCCTACAAGAAATATTGAAAGGGGTCCTCTAAGCAAAGAGAGAGCCTAAAAGTAGCAGAGACCAGAAAGGAACATGGACAATATATAGTAACAGTCACCTTACAGGCAATACAGTGGCACTAAATTCATATCTTTCAATAGTACCCTGAAGGTAAATGGGCTAAATGCCCCAATCAAAAGACACAGGCAATCAGATTGGATAAAAAAACAAGACCCATCGATATGCTGTCTGCAAGAGACTCATTTTAGACCCAAAGACACCCCCAGATTGAAAGTGAGGGGGTGGAAAGCCATTTACCATGCTAATGGACACCAAAAGAAAGCTGGGGTGGCAATCCTTATATCAGACAAATTAGATCTTAAACCAAAGACTATAATAAGAGATGAGGAAGGACACTATATCCTACTTAAAGGGTCTATCCAACAAGAAGATCTAACAATTGTAAATATCTATGCCCCTAACATGGGAGCAGCCAATTATATAAGCCACTTAATAAGAAAAGCAAAGAAACACATGACAAAAATACAATAGTAGGGGACTTTAACACCCCCCTCACTGAAATGGACAGATCATCTAAGCAAAATACCAACAAGGAAATAAAGACTTTAAATGACGCACTGGATCACATGGACTTCATAGATATATTCAGAACATTCCATCCCAAAGCAACAGAATACACACTCTTTTCAAGTGCCCATGGAACATTCTCCAGAATAGATCACATCCTAGGTCACAAATCAGGTCTTAACTGGTACCAAAAGATTGGGATCATTCCCTAAATATTTTCAGACCACAATCCTTTGAAACTAGAACTCAATCACAAGGGGAAAGTCAGAAAGAACTCAAATACGTGGAGGCTAAAGAGCATCCGACTAAAGAATGAATGGGTCCACCAGGAAATTAAAGAAGAATTTAAAAAATTCATGGAAACAAATGAAAATGAAAACACAATTTTTCAAAATCTTTGGGATGGGGGCACCTGGGTGGCTCTGTTGGTTAAGTGACTGCCTTTGGCTCAGGTCATGGTCCTGGAGTCCCAGGATCGAGTCCCGCAGTGGGCTCCCTGCTTGGCGGGGAGCCTGCTTCTTCCTCTGATCCTCTCCTCTGTCATGCTCTCTTTCTCTCTCATTCTCTCTCAGAAATAAATAAAATCTTAAAAAAAAATATTTGGGATGCAGCAAAGGCAATCCTAAGAGGAAAGTATATAGTAATACAAGAATTTCTCAAAAACAAGAGGGTCTCAAATGCACAACCTAATCCTACACCTAAAGGAGCTGGAGAAAGAATAGCAAATAAAGCCTAAACCCAGCAGGAGAAGAGAAATAATAAAGATCAGAGCAGAAACCAATGAAATAGAAACCAAAAGAACAGTAGAACAGATCAACGAAACTAGGAGTTGATTCTCTGAAAGGATTAACAATATTGAAAAACTCCTGGCCAGACTTATCAAAGAGAAAAGAGAAACGACCCAAATAAATAAAGTCATGAATGAAAGAGGAGAGATCACAACCAACACCAAAGAAATACAAAAAATTATAAGAACATATTATGAGCAACTCTACTGCAGCAAATTAGATAATCTGGAAGAAATGGATTCATTCTTAGAGATGTATCAACACCAAAACTGAACCAGGAAGAAATCGAAAACCTGAATAGACCTATAACCACTAAGGACATTGAAGCAGTAATCAAAATCTCCCAGCAAACAAAAGCCCAGGGCCAGATGGCTTCCCGGGGGAATTCTACCAAACATTTCCAGAATTAGTACCTATTCTTCTGAAACTGTTCCAAAAAATAGAAATGGAAGGAAAACTTCCAAACACGTTTTATACGGCCACCATTACCTTGATCCCAAAACCAGACAACAACACCATCAAAAGGAGAATAACAGACAAATATCTTTGGTGACCATGGATGCAAAAGTTCTCACCAAAATTCTAGCCAATAGGACCCAACAGTACGTTAAAAGTATTACTCGCCACGACCAAGTGGGGTTTATTCCTGGGCTGCAAGGTTGGTTCAACAACACACAAATCAATCAGTGTGATACAATACATTAATATAAGAAAGAACAAGAACCATATGATTCTCTCAATAGATGTAGAAAAAGCATATGACAAAGTACAGCATCCTTTCTTGATCAAAACTCTTCAGAGTATAGGCATAGAGGGTACATACCTCAATATCATAAAAGCCATCTATGAAAAACCCACAGCGAATATCATTCTCAATGGGGAAAAACTGAGAGTTTTCCCCCAAAGGTCAGGAACACGGCAGGGATGTCCACTATCACCACTGCTATTCAACATAGTATTAGAAGTCCTAGCCACAGCAATCAGACTACAAAAAGAAATAAAAGGCATCCAAATTGGCAAAGAAGAAGTCAAACTCTCACTCTTTGCAGATGATATGATCCTTTATGTGGAAAACCCCAAAGACTCCACCCCGAACTGCTAGAACTCATACAGGAATTCAGTAAAGTGGCAGGATATAAATTCAATGCACAGAAATCAGTGGCATTCCTATGCACCAACAACAAGACAGAAGAAAGAGAAATTAAGGAGTCAATCCTATTTACATATGCACCCCAAACCATAAGATACCTAGGAATAAATCTAACCAAAGAGGCAAAGAATCTGTACTCAGAAAACTATAAAAATCTCATGAAAGAAATTGAGGAAGACACAAAGAAATGGAAAAACGTTCCATGCTCATGGATTGGAAGAACAAATATTGTGAAGATGTCCATGCTACCTAGAGCAATCTACACATTCAATGCAATACCTATCAAAATACCATCCACTTTTTTCAAAGAAATGGGAACAAATAATCCTAAAATTTGTATGGAACCAGAAAAGACCCTGAATAGTCAGAGGAATGTTGAAAAAGAAAAGCAAAGCCGGCGGCATCACAATTCTGGACTTCAAGCTCTATTACAAAGCTGTCATCATCAAGACTGTATGGTACTGGCACAAAAACAGACACATAGATCAATGGAACAGAATAGAGAGCCCAGAAATGGACCCTCAACTCTATGGTCAGCTAATCTTCGACAAAGCAGAAAAGAATGTCCAGTAGAAAAAAGACAGTCTCTTCAACAAATGGTGTTGGGAAAATTGGACAGCCACATGCAGACGAATGAAAGTGGACCATTCCCTTACACCACACACAAAAATAGAGTCAAAATGATTGAAAGACCTCAATGTGAGACAGGAGTCCATCAAAATCCTTGAGGAGAACACAGACAGCAACCTCTTCGACCTCAGCCACACCAACTTCTTCTTAGGAACATCGCCAAAGGCAAGGGAAGCAAGGGCAAAAATGAACTATTGGGACTTCATCAAGATAAAAAGCTTTTTCACAGCAAAGGAAACAGTCAACAAAACCAAAAGACAACCAACAGAATGGGAGAAGATATTTGCAAATAATATATCAGATAAAGGGCTAGTATCCAAAATCTATAAGGAACTTATTAAAATCAACAAACTCAATACCCAGAGAACAAATGATCCAATCAAGAAATGGGCAGAAGACATGAACACACATTTTCCAAAGAAGACATCCAAACGGCCAAGAGACACATGAAAAAGTGCTCAACATCACTCGGCATCAGGGAACACCCAATCAAAACCTCAATGACATATAACCTCACACCAGTTAGAATGGCTAAAATTAACAAGTCAGGAAACAACAGTTGTTGGCAGGGATGCAGAGAAAGGGGAACCCTCCTCCTATACTGTTGGTGGGAATGCAAGCTGGTGCAGCTACTCTGGAAAACAGCATTGAGATTCCTCAAAAAGTTGAAAATAGAGCTACCATACAATCCAGCAATTGCACTACTGGGTATTTACCCCAAAGATACAAATGTAGGGAGCTGAAGGGGTACGTGCACCCTGATGTTTATAGCAGCAATGTCCACAATAGCCAAACTGTGGAAAGAGCCAAGATGCCCATCGACAGATGAATGGATAAAGAAGATGTGGTATATATACACAATGGAATATTATGCAGCTATCAAAAGGAATGAAATCTTGCCATTTGCAACAAGGTGGATGGAACTGGAGGGTATTATCTGAGCGAAATAAGTCAAACAGCGAAAGACGTATCATATGATCTCACTGATATGAGGAATTCTTTTTTTTTTAAAGATTTTATTTATTTATTTATTTGAGAGAGAGAAATAGCACGAGAGGGGAGAGGGTCAGAGGGAGAAGCAGGCTCCCTGCTGAGGCGGGAGCCCGATGTGAGACTTGATCCAGGGACTCCAGGATCATGACCTGAGCCAAAGGCAGCTGCTTAACCAACGGAGCCACCCAGGCACCCAATATGAGGAATTCTTAATCTCAGCAAACAAACTGAGGATTGTTGGAGTGGTTGGGGGTGGGAGGGTTGGGGTGGCTGGGTGATAGACATTGGGGAGGGTGTGTGCTATGGTGAGTGCTGTGAATTGTGTAAGACTGTTGAATCATAGACCTGTACCTCTGAAACAAATAATACATTATATGTTAAAAAAGAAGAAGAAGAAGAAGAAGAAGAAGAAGAAGAAGAAGAAGAAGAAGAAGAAGAAG
>NC_058406.1:108823925-108834237 GCF_002201575.2 Neomonachus schauinslandi | reverse complement strand
AGAAGAAGAAGAAGAAGAAGAAGAAGAAGAAGAAGAAGAAGAAGAAGGAGGAGGAGGAGGAGGAGGAGGAGGAGGAGGAGGAGGAGGAAATAGCAGGAGGGGAAGAAAATGAGGGGGGGAAATCAGAGGGGGAGATGAACCATGAGAGACTATGGACTCTGAGAAACAAACTGAGAGTTCTAGGGGGGAGGGAGGGGTTAGCCTGGTGACAGGTATTAAAGAGGGCACATTCTGCATGGAGCACTGGATGTTATACGCAAACAGTGAATCATGGAATGCTACATCAAATACTAATAATGTAATGTACGGTGATTATCATAACATAATAATAAAAAAAATAACCTCTGGATTTGAAAAATGTATTTCTGCCATTTGTGCTTCCAGATGTACCTTACTTTTAGATATCACTTGAATTTCAAAGTTCTGACTTGAAGTTCCTTTGAAAATCTGAAAGAAATGGCCATGTGTTCTTTGTAAAGTCTGTGCTGCTTTAGCTTCTAATTCTCAATCAAAAATAATTTCACTTTGTCACTGTAAGTTTTGTAAAAGGAATTCAGATGCACCAAGTAAAGAGAAACAGCTCTCGCGTTTAACTGCATCAGTCCTTTTAGGAAAGGATAATTTAGGCTAGAAAATTCAAGTGTCAACCCCCATAAGGAATGTGATGCTTGGGCTCTTCTGGATGTGAATGCTCCCTGAGGATGTATTAAGCAACCTATGAACATTTGTGTCATTTGTCCATCACTAAGGAAATCATTTATTTCTTCCTTTACTTCATTTTAAAATAGGGTTTTTAACTAACAACAACAACAAAAAAGGAATGTGTTTTGCCAAAGAGATGGAGATCCAATCTTTAAAAATGATCAATAATTAATACTAAACAGTAACACCAGTAATAGTGATTAATAAAAATAAATGAGCAGAAGTAGAATGACTTTGGGATGTAACAGAGAGAGCATGTTAGAAAAATGCCTGACACTATCACATGCCATACATTTCACCTTGCACAAACATCTCAACTTCTTCAAGGCTATTTCTTAAATAAATTTTTGAAATAATAATAAATGGCTTGTTTAATTAAGTAATAGTGATCAGAAGAGTCCTCTGCTATGCTCAACCTCACACCCAAAAACAACTACCTCTTTCTGCCTTTATTTTCAACAACTGTAAGACACATGGGTTACAGATCAGTCTAGGCCACCGATTATCTATGTGTGTGTAGAAAGGAGGCAGGAGCCTTAGTCCATGTCTTCATCACTCAGTAGTAAGGTTTATATTTGCACCAAGGACCTCAGGACCACAGGACTGTCCATGAATAATCCTTGCTCAGATGACTTGAGGCTGGTATGTTAGCTTTGCCCAGTGTGATCCCTATTGCTTCCTGGTTCCAGCTGTATATATACCTCGTGGTACTTCTGTTCTCATAACAAAGCTCATCACATAATTGAGAAGTCTGTCATTACCCCATGGCTCAAGTCTTCCCCCTGCTCATCTGCAATGTTCTACATTAGTTCCTGTTTCTTGGTACACTTTGTGGCAACTATCACTGCAACCCCTCTTAAGATTGTGGCATGTACCTTGCTACTCTTCTCTCCCCAAGGCCTAAACTCTGTCTACTTAACTGAGAGCAGTACTTGGGAGCTTGAAGAGATTCCTCAGATACTGCATGCCTGCCCACGTGGACACTGAACATCAGCCACCTAAATCCCCTGTCCTCTTACTCCAGCTCCTGTATGCATTTACAGGATTGTCACACAGCTTCATCTTAGTCACTGCTGCAGGTCAGAGGCTAAAATTCAGTGTTAGATAATGATACAGCAAAAATATTCTTTCTCCTCCATTTAGTCAAGACTTTTCTGTCACCTCATCTAATCTCATTGCAGTCTGAATTTGTCTCTCCCAAATGGTAACTCTGATGCCAAGCTGTTCCCTCTCACGCTCTCTGCCCTCCGTCCTGGATTTCAAGCCTTAAATATAACACACTGATTCACATGGATCTAAAGCTAGAAAGTAGAAAACATTAAAAAAAAAAAAAAGGCGGGGGGAACACCTGAGTGGCTCAGTCAGTTAAGCATCTGTCTTCAGCTCAGGTCATGTTCCCGGGGTCCTGGGGTCAAGTCCCACCTCAGGCTCCCTGCTCAGCCTGCTTCTCCCTCTGCCTGCTCCTCTCCCTGCTTGTGCCCCCCCTTCTGACAATTAAATAAATAAAATATTTAAAATATTTAAAAAACAAAACAAAAGTATGTCAAAAACCTTTGCAAAATAAAAACACCAAATAAATGCATTGATCTATCTTTTAAATTTTAAATGTATAATAACTTTTTACTCTACCATTAGTCTTTATCCACACCTATGTGGCATGGTCTTTTTGTTTATTCTAATTTTCCAGTAAAAGAGAAAATTATCCTATGCCCTCATGAATTTCTGGATGGCTTTTTAGAGTGGATACTTTTTGATTCTTCCAAGACAAATTCTTTAAAGAAAGCCACCTTTCTTCTCTTTACCGTCTTTCATTGTCAGAAAAAGTAAAACAGAAAAGTGCTTATAATTTCCTTGAGATTAAAAAATATAAATTCAGAATATGAATCTCTCATGAGTGAAAAGGAGTTTATTTAAAAAATTGGTGATTAAAATTACTTAGGCTTAATGTGTTGTTTTTTTTTTAAGCACTATATTATAAAATATTTCACTTGTGGGTAAGGGACTTAAATATAAAGAATTTCTATTGCTAACCCATCAACTGAGACAATTTTGAGGATCAAACTTAATTCTGTTCCATCATAAGCAGGAGTATCTTCACTGCTTATTTCCAGTTTACTCTGCTTGCCACAGATGAGAACTCTCTTGGGATGAAATATCAAATGTAAAATTTTGAGGCAAATTTGTTAAAGTCACAGAAAAAAAGTAGAATGAAAGGTTAATGATGGTTCATAAAATTTAAATCACTTCAGATATAACTAAAGGGAACTCACTGGAATTTTAATTCTTTTAACTATGTAAATCTCATTTATTCCACACACATTAAAATGAGAAGTGTGACTTTTGGTATTTGAAAAAGCAGTTCAGGCTGTCATCACCTTCTGCCGAAATTAAAATTACAAACCCAGTATGGTAAAATTAAAATGCTTTGGCTCACTGTTAAAATAAACAATACGCAAAACTTTGTCCATGCTTCAAAAGCATGAATTTATCATTCCCTCTCACTGTTGTTCACTTGCCTTCCGGAACGGAAACACCTGGGCCTGGGCATATTTGCTGCAAAAGTCTAGCTGACAGGTTTATGGCTGCCCTCTGCAAATCTTGATAGAGTCTTCACCCTGTTTTTCCATGAACCCTGGTCAATACCTTTAGTATTAATTGTTCCTAAAACTATTCCTCCAGCTCAGCTCTCTACCCATTAGTAAAAGTCAAAATATTATAATTACTTATAAATTGTAATGTGCAATTTCAAATTGTAATAGAAGTCAAAGGTTGTTCTTGTGTCTGAAGGGAGAACTGGAGCTTTTTAACTTGATGCTATTCTAACTATTCAAAAGATCAAATTAAATGACTAAGATCAAGATCTGGTCAAGATACTAATAGATGCACTACTTCCCAATCTTTAACCGTCCCCTAAGCCTTGAAATAAAATGAAACAACAGAACAAGTAGTGTAAAACAAACAAAGAAACAGAACCATGGACAATATCTAGAATAATATTGACAAAGTATCTTCACAAACCCAAAATATTTCCACGGTAGCCTAACTGCACTCAGCAGCAGTCCCTGGGTGGTGTCAGCAGCTCTGCAGGCCTGGGTGGATCAGTGAAGTAGAAACTAGTCTAATAGCTCTGAGAGCATGAGAAATTTAATGGCTAACTGTTCCTCACCTTACAGCTTAGCAACCTCTCTCAGTTTGAAAAGATTAACAGCAGCTAAAGATGGACTTTGTAGGCTTTAGTTTATGACCAAGGCCTAATGATATAGAATATTATCTTCATTTTAAGTACACATAGAACCTTGGCAAGATTTTCTGTGTCTTGTCATAAAAATAAATCTCAGTAATTTTGAAAAAATACAAATGATGCTAACAACACAACTTTAATGTCATTGCAATGAATTAGGTAAAAATAGCACAAACACAAAATTAAAAGGTTTTATTCAACAACTTTAGATTAAATAAAAATGCAAAATGAAATGAAAGAATTATTTTAAAATAATGGTATTGAAAACACAGTATTTCAGACTGTGTGGGAAACAGCTAAAGGAGTTATGAGAAAGAAACTTATGACAGAAGATCCTGATACCTTAAAAATTAAAATAATTAAATACTACTAAAGAAAGAGCAAGTAAAATAAGATATAAAAAAGGGAGCAGAGGAATGGAATTAGTAAGTTTAAGTAAGAAAGAAAAAAGTTAAAAAAATGGAACTAATATATAAATCCAAAAATGGATTCATTAATTAAGTCAGTAAAATAGGGAAAGCTCTAGCCAAACTAATAGAAAAAAGAGAGAAAGATCAACTAAATAAAATTGGAAATTAAAAAGGAAATAACTATTAAGAGAGGAAATTTCAAAAGCCTTAGATTCTTCAAAAATACATTTTAAACCTAGATGGAGTGAAAAAATTTTTAAAGAGAATATAACCAATTGTGATAGAACTGGTATATGCAGAAACTAAACAGAATAAGTATCATAGAAAAAATAAAAAGGGAAATGCACATAACATACCTGGAATAATGAAAAGAATCAATGGAAAAATTGATAATGAGAAAAACTGTCAAAGGAGAAATAGGAAATTTTATACTAGTAAGAGAGTTAAGCAAGACAAGAGGTGAGAACATCAACATGCAAGAATCAATAGCTGAATGTAAACAAACAGAAAACATTGTGAAGAAATAATGGAAAGTAATAATTAAAGGCCAAAAAACAAAAACAAAAATACAAAAAGCCATCAATAAAACATATATAAAATATTAACAATCTACGTGAAGAAACACTTCTGAAAAAGATAAAGTCAGACTTGGACAAAAAACGTATATTTTTGGATAGGAAGATAGGAAGACAACATTATTCCAAGGCTTATGAAATTATTATAGGATAATCTATTGATAATCTATGTTGAAATCTATTATAAGATATTGAAATTCCTTAAGTTAATTAATAAATTTAATAAAACATACTATAAAATGTCATGAAGTTATTTTTTCTTGGTCTAGAAAAGTAAAGTCTAAACTTGTTTGGAAGCTATAAAAGGCAAGAATGGACAGGAAAATTCTGAAAAAGAAGAGTAATTAGGACATTATAACCAATTACAAAAATTGTAAATTAAAGCAGTGTAGTTCTGATACATGAATAGAAAAAAGACAAATGGATTCAAATAAAACACAGAAATACTCTCCACTGCAAATTAAAGTTTGGTTGCTATAAATAAGGCAAGAGTATCTCAAATCAGTGGAAAAGGTGATCTTTCTAATAAATAGCTTGGGCAGTGATTGTATAGGTAGATGGAGAAAGTTCAAATTGGATTCATTACCCTAAACCATACTCCAGAATAAACCACAATACATCAGATATTTATATGTAATTTTAAAAACACAAATACTATTTCAATTAATTATTCTTTATCTTCAGAATAAATAAAACCTTTCCTTATTGCGACTCAGAATACAGAGATAAAATAAAAAGAATAAAATAAAAAGGCTGATTATTTGACTACATAAGAATAGTAAAATAAAATGAAACCCTATGTCAAAGCAAAAACCATTAGAACATAAATGACAAACTTGAAACTATTTTTGCATATATTTGCAACTTATATCACAACTGCAATATCACTAATACATTAAAAAGATTTTAAATAATTAATGGAAAAAGAACAACAGCTCTATGTAAAAATGGGCAAGTGAAATGCACAGATAGTTTAAGCAAAAGAAACAGAAATGACCTTTCATTATGCAACTTAATACATCCATGTACTGCTATGAAGTACTCTTGAGGATTTTGTGGTGTAAAAATGAAGAAATTATGCACAGTATGCTACCATTTATCTTTATATAGTATTTAAAAACAGTATTTTCTATTTTGACATTAGAAAGCTATACTAGAAACTAAAATAAAAACCTTTGTTGGAGAGAATAGAGCTAAGATTCTATGATTATACAAGGTTATTATAGCATTCTATGATTATATATTGGTTTGTACATTTGAATTTGAAACCATGCAAATATTAAATATGAAAAAATACATTTAAAAAGGCAATTCCAAAAATTGAAAGTGAAACAAATGAAACCTATTTATTCAGAGCAGTAAAATCCTACAGAAAGAAATTATTTCAAGTGGCTTTAAAATACAATACTTACCAAATATTATTAGAGGTTATGTGGAAAGGAAAGACTGGAACTGCAAAATCATGGCAAAATTTTCAGTGTTCTTATTTTTTAGGAAGGTTGATATTATGATTCTCACATTGTGCATATTGTGGATAAAATAAATTAGGATCTTGATGCTGTTAGGAACAAAGAGTTTTCATCATGGGAAGGAGAAATAAAGGCAAAGCCAGAGTTAAGTAATAACTCCAAAACTTTGATTAGAAGTATGATCCCATGATATATCTCATGTTGGAGGAAAAAAAAAAAGTTATATCTTCCTACTAAAAAACCGAGAAGCCATGACTGTATGAATAACAGTGAGTACCCACAGCGCCCAGAGTTTTGTCTCTGTTTTCTTAAAGGTTTAGCTAATTCCAGGGCAGGTAATATATAAACCTGAGAAATCTTGTTATAGTAGATTATCGACACTATCAAACACTACTAACGGTATATTATATGGACTCAAAAAACAATCTGGGAGATTCTTGTTGGCCAACGTTGAGATTATTTTAGCATTAATAAGAATATTCACAGTGATGGACTAAATGTGTCCAAAATATTAATTTAAAGAAAGACTAAAAATAAAATCCCTTTTCACTTCTCTTTAGAATGCTTTGGGGGAAAAAAATCTCTGTTTCAAAAACTGGTAAGTAAAGAAAACCAATCTAGCATTTTTCCTGTCTTCACATATGGATTATTCCTCGGGGTAACTAAATAGTTGGTAAGAGGAAGTTTTCTATTACAAATATATTCTAGGTAATAAATTAAGACCACTTTCAAAATCTAATGAAAAGATGGATCTAGTAAATGGTCGCCAGTGATGGCTGACTTCATAAAAAGAGAGAAAATCAGACATGCAGCTTCTGATTGATTTACCTAACATCACCAATTAAGTATTCTTGACAAAAATAATGAAACTTAAATCTTATCAAGCCCATAGGAATTTTGAGATTTGCAGGAAAATATATAGGGAGCAGAGGAACATAAATATAATAAATTACTCCACAGAAATGCAATTGAAAAAAGAACCCAGAATGTGAGAAACACTACCAGACAAAAGTCCTGGTTCTTTTTTTTTTTTTTATTTTAAGACTTTATTTATTTATTTGACAGAGAGAGAGACAGCGAGAGAGGGAACACAAGCAGGGGGAGTGGGAGAGGGAGAAGCAGGCTTCCTACAGAGCAGGGAACCCGATGCGGGGCTTGATCCCAGGACCCTGGGATCATGACCTGAGCCAAAGGCAGACGCTTAATGACTGAGCCACCCAGGTGCCCCCAAAGTCCTGGTTCTTTTAAGAAATAAATCACAAGCGGTGCCTGGGTGGCTCAGTCATTAAGCGTCTGCCTTCGGCTCAGGTCATGATCCCGGGGTCCTGGGATCGAGCCCCGCATTGGGCTCCCTGCTCAGCGGGAAGCCTGCTTCTTCCTCTACCACTCCCCCTGCTTGTGTTCCCTCTCTCCTGTGTCTCTCTCTGTCAAATAAATAAATAAAATCTTTAAAAAAAAATCACAAGTAAAAACAGAAAGAAAAAAGAGAGAGCAAAAATAAAGGAGGGAGAGGGAGAAAAGGGACTTAAGGTATGATCTTTATTTACCTTTATTTTGTTCCTGATTTGAAAAAAATATTAAAAATATTATGAAACAATTGGGGGAATTCAAACACTGAATATTTGTTCATATGAAAGCATTGCTTATGATAATGATGTTGTATTGCAGCTGTGACTCTAAAAAGTATTCTTATTTTTTAGTTACACACTGAACTACTAAAAAGGAAGTTTTATGATGTCTAGGATCTTCTTCAAAATAATCAGAGAAAGTAGAGGGAAGTGGATGGAGAATATAAATGAAACAAAATTGACCACACAGTGATGGTTGTTGAAGCTGTACAATATCTACATTAGGGTTTGTTATGTTATTTTATATCTGTATATATTTGATATTTGAATGTTTTTCTAATTAAAAAATGATTGTAAACATAAAAATAGATTTCACTTATAAAATATAAACAGATAAAGCAGCAGTACATCTTAATTTTACACCTAGAGAGGAAGAAGTTTAAGACTTTAGTCATTAAGCAACTAATTAGAATGAATATCATGGAATGTCTCTCTACACTCAGTTATGGTCTATTTTCTAATTCCAGAAATTATTGCTTCTTAATTTATTACTTCTGCCTTCATTGTACCTGAGCAAAACAGCATTATCATCATGGACAATGGTGTCTCGTCTCTGTTAGGATATTAAAAAGAAATTTGTGGGGGTGCCTGGGTGGCTCAGTCAGTTAAATGGCTGCCTTTGGCTCAAGTCATGATCCCGGGGTCCTGGGATCGAGACCCACATCCAGCTCCCTGCTCAGTGGGGAGTCTGCTTCTCCCTCTCCCTCTGGCTGCCTCTCTGCCTACTTGTGCTTTCTCTCTCTGTGTCAAATAAATAAATAAAATCTTTTAAAAAGAGAGAGAGAGAAATTTGTGTGATCTGGAAAAGCCATCCAGGTAGGATTGGATGTCTTCTTTAAAGAGGCACGTCCTCCCCTCTACACCCCCCAACATCACTCAGAAATCCCTCACATTGAGAATTAGGGGAATACCTCTCCTCTTTTGAGATAAGTGGGCTTTAGACTCCTAAATTTGTTTATAAATTCATCAGGAATAAATAGATTATTCAATGTTCTGTAATTCTCCATGGCTAAGATATTATCTACTTCAAGTTAGAAACATATCAGGGGTGCCTGGGTGGTTCAGTCTGTTGAGCTTCTGCCTTCAGCTCAGTACAAGATCTCAGGGTCATGAGATTTAGTCCCACATGGGGCTCTGCACTCAGTATGGAGTATGCTCAAGATTCTCTCTCTGCCCTTCCCCACTCTCTCACTCTCAATAAATAAATAAATAGGCTCCAGGAAAGATGGCAGAGGAGTAGGGGACCCTATTTCAACTGGTCCCCGGAATTGAGCTGGATATCTACCAGACCACTCTGAGCACCCATGAAACCAGCCTGAGATGTAAGAAGATCTGGATCTTTACAAACAGAATATCTCAGGCGGTTGGTTTTGACGTAGGAAGCGGGGAGCCATGATTCCGTAGGCAGATATTCGAGGATAAATGGCAGCGGGAGGGTGCCTGGCCATGGGGATCCTACACTGCTAGTGAGTGACAGCCTCACACGCTGCAGGCGGGGCACAGACTTGCAGACCGGTAGCGGTGGGGAAAGGACTTTAGGGCAGCCCCCGGGATGGAAAACCGGAGTGGCGGGGTTGCGCCTATGAATTGCAGCCCCTAGGATGAAACTGGAGTGGTGGGGTCGCGCGCGTGCAAACTGGGAGTGGCTGGCAGTTTTAGAAGCACAAAGGGCAGAGACATACCATGACCTAGAGGCAGGACTGGGGGCACTGTGGAGGGGCGCACAACCAAGGACGCTGCAGTTTATAGCAGCATGGACAGAAACAGAGACAGTGTGGCCTGGAGAGCTCACTGAAGAACAGACTGCGGTCTCTCTGTTCTGAGGCAGAGGGTTGGAAATGGTCTCTTCTGCCACCAGGGAAAGCCACAAGAGAACAAAAGCCCCCAAAACTGATTCCCTCTGAGCCCATCCCCCGCCACAGGGGTGCAGGGCAACTCCGCCCAAACAGGGTTGCTTGAGTAACAGCGCGGCAGTCCCCTCCCACAGAAGACAGGCTGGGTAAACAAGAGGCCAACAACTTTAAGGTCCCAAGAAAACAGGTACATTTTGCTTGGTTTCTGGTCAATAATTTGGACTCTATACATTCCCTCAAGCACCCATCAACAGAATGACTAGGAGGAGGAGCCCTCAAAATAGAAAAGACTCAGAGATTATGACTTATGCTGCAGATTTACAAAAGGATGCAAATATAACCAAGATGTCAGAGCTGGAATTCAGGCTAGCAATTGGGAAGACAATAGCTAGAATGGAGAAATCAATTAATGGCAACATAGAGTCTCTAAGGGC
>NC_058406.1:108795238-108818925 GCF_002201575.2 Neomonachus schauinslandi | reverse complement strand
TAAACTCAAAGTGGATGAAAGACCTCAATGTGAGACAGGAATCCATCAAAATCCTAGAGGAGAACATAGGCAGTAACCTCTTTGACATCGGCCACAGCAACTTCTTTCAAGATACATCTCCAAAAGCTAGTGAAACAAAAGCAAAAATGAACTTTTGGGACTTCATCAAGATAAAAAGCTTCTGCACAGCAAAGGAAACAGTCAGCAAAACAAAGAGGCAACCCACAGAATGGGAGAAGATATTTGCAAATGACACTACAGATAAAGGGCTAGTATCCAAGATCTATAAAGAACTTCTCAAACTCAACACCCAAAAAACAAATAATCAAGTCAAAAAGTGGGCAGAAGATATGAAAAGACACTTCTCTGAAGAAGACATACAAATGGCTAACAGACACATGAAAAAATGTGCATCATCATTAGCCATCAGGGAAATCCAAATCAAAACCACATTGAGATAACTCCTTACACCAGTTAGAATGGTAAAAATGGACGGGGCAAGAACAACAAATGTTGGAGAGGCTGTGGAAAAAGGGGAACCCTCTTACACTGTTGGTGGGAATGCAAGCTGGTACAGCCACTTTGGAAAACAGTGTGGAGGTTCCTCAAAAATTTAAAAATAGAGCTACCCTATGACCCAGCAATTGCACTCCTGGGTATTTACCCCAAAGACACAGATGTAGTGAAAAGAAGGGCCATATGCACCCCAATGTTCATAGCAGCAATGTTCGCAATAGCCAAACTGTGGAAAGAGCCGAGATGCCCTTCAACAGATGAATGGCTAAAGAAGATGTGGCCCATATACAATGGAATATTACTCAGCCATCAGAAAAGATGAATACCCAACTTTTACATCAACATGGATGGGACTGGAGGAGATTATGCTAAGTGAAATAAGTCAAGTAGAGAAAGTCAATTATCATATGGTTTCACTTATTTGTGGAACATAAGGAATAACATGGAGGACATTAGGAGAAGGAAGGGGAAAATGACGGTGGGAATTGGAGGGAGAGATGAACCATGAGAGACTATGGACCTGAGAAACAAACAGGGTTCTAGAGAGGAGGGGGGAGGGGGGATTGGTTAGCCTGGTGATGGGTATTAAGGAGAGCACGTACTGCATGGAGCACTGGGTGTTATATGAAAATAATGGATATTGGATCACCACATCAAAAACCAATGATGTATTGTATGGTGACTAACATAACATAATAAAATTTAAAAAATAAATAAATAAATAAATAAATAAAATAAGTAAATAAATAAAATCTTTAAAAGCTTACATTTTTTTTCTTTATTGTAGTCATTATGAAAACAAAACAGCTAACATTCAACTTGAATGAAAAATAAAACCTCAAATGAGTTTATTTTAAACACTTGTATACTCTTGTTCTCCCACACATTTAGAGAAGGAAAATCTATGAAACATACTGGTAGGAAAAAAGAAAGGAAATGATAACTGATCCTTTCTAAGCTCTATCTACTTCTTATCTAATGGGCTTTTCCCTTCCACAATCCTTCCCCCATAAAACAGCAGGTTTATTACAAGTAAGAAGCATAGCTGCCCTGAAGGGAAATGTTTCCCTTCAACAAAAAAGTTTTGGTTTACTTCCAGTCACAGAACAGTATACATCCTGTCAACGCTCAATAAAATGTTACTAATAACCAATCAAACCCTGATTTTCTCATTTTTAATTTTTCACTGAAATTTCCAAATATACGTGCATCTACCCCCACACTGTTTTCTTCTCTGCAATTCTCTGTGATTATCTCTGCCAATCCTATCAATGTTTTCTACTAACAGATTATACCAACTAGTTACTTACTTTTATTCTAGCACATGATTCAGTTATCATCTATACCTGAAAAACTGTTTTAAAAATTTGAGTAATTGTGTGATATCATTTTTTAAAGTCACTCTGTGACATGAAGTTATCTCATTTTGGATTTTTGGGTAATATTTAGGAATATGTAATATTAGTAGTTTTTATGGTTTTACAAATTTAGTATATTTTTAATTTTTTATTTTAAGATTTTTATGGATCCACAGGAATTCAAGATAGTAGAGTTTTGTTTACCCTTCACCCAGTTTTCCCCAATTGTTACAACTAAGATAACTAGTAAAATAAATGCAAAAAATTGACATTGTTATGAAGTGTGTGTGAAGTGCAATGTGATTTTGTCACACATTTGGATTCTGTTAACCAACAACAAAATAAAAATACAGAACCATTCCATTACCACAAAGCCCTCTCTAGTGCCACCCATTTATAGTCACACCCACCCCTAACCCATAGGAACTACTAATCTGTGCTCAATTTCATTAATTTGATCATTTCAAGAATATTCTGATAATGGAATCATACAGCATGATTAATTAAGTTGCTGCATGTATCAATAGTTTATCCTTTTTATTACTGAGAAGTGTTTCATGATATGGACATGCAAAGTTTGTTTAATCATTTACCTATCAGGGGCATTTGTTGTTTCTAGTCTTTAGCTATTACAAATAAAATTGCTATGAATAATTGGGTATGAGTTTTGTGTGGACATAAGCTTTCATGTCTTTAGGATAAATGCCCAGGAGTGCAATTACAGGGTCGTGTGATAAGTTTCCACTTACTTTATTTTTTCTTTTTTTTTAAGTTTTTATTTAAATTCCTATTAGTTAAATACAGTGTAATATTAGTTTCAGGTATACAATATAGTGATTCAACACTTCCATACATCACCCTGTGCTCATCACAGCAAGTGCTATATATACTTAAATATCACATCTTTATCCATTCATCAGATGATTGATGCTTGGGTTGTTTCCTAATTTGTCTATTATAGATAATGCTGCTATAAACATTGGGGTGCATTTAAAGCAATCCCTATCAAAATACCATGAGCATTTTCCACAGAGCTAGAACAAACAATCCTAAAATATGTATAGAACCACAAAAGGCTCCAAATAGCCAAAGCAACCTTGAAAAAGAAAAGCAAAGCTGGAGGCATCACAATTCCAGACTTCAAGTTATATTACAAAGCTGATCAAGATAGTATGGTACTGGCAGAAAAATAGACGCATATATAATAAAACAGAATGGAAAGCCCAGAAATGAACCCACAACTGTATGGTCAACTAATCTTCACTAAAGCAGGAATAAATATCCAATGGAGAAAAGACAGTTTCTTCAACAGATGCTGTTGGGAAAACTGGACAGCAACACACAAAATAATGAAACTGGACCACTTTCTTACACCATATACAAAAATAAATTCAAAATGGTTTAAAGACCTAAATGTGAAACATAAAACCATACAAATTGTAGAGGAAAACACAGACAGTAACCTCTTTGACATCAGCCATAGCAGCTTCCTTCTAGATATGTCTCCAGAAGCAAGGGAAGCAAGGGCAAAAATGAACTATTGGGACTTCATCAAGATAAAAGCTTCTGCACAGCAAAGGAAACGGTCACCAAAACCAAAAGACAACCAACAGAATGGGAGAAGATATTTGCAAACGACAGATCTGATAAAGGGTTAATATCCAAAATATATAAAGAATTTATCAAGCTTAACACCCCAAAAAATGAATAATCCAATTAGTCTTATAAAAATCTCTCAAAGTACTTCCCACATTGCTGCATCATTTTATGTTTCCACCAGAATTATATGGGAGATCCAGTTTCTCTGCATCCTTTCCAGCATTTGGACTTGTCTATAACTTTTATTTTAGTTATACTAATAGGCATACAGTGATATTATACTGTGATATTAATTTTCATTTCCCTAAAGGTTAGTGCAGTTGAACATACTTTCATGTATTTATTTGCCATCCTTATATCCTTTTCAGTGAAATGTGTCTTCATGGTTTTTCCCCCCTATTTTCTAAACAGTGTTTTTTTTTAAACTGTTGAGTATTGAGAATTCTTTACAACTTCTTTTTTTTTTTTAAGATTTTTTATTTATTTATTTATTTGAGACAGAGAGAACGAGAGAGAGAGAGAGAGAGAGCACATGAGAGGGGGGAGGGTCAGAGGCAGAAGCAGGCTCCCTGCCGAGCAGGGAGCCCGATGCGGGACTCTACCCAGGGACTCCAGGATCATGACCTGAGCAAAGGCAGTCGCTTAACCAACTGAGCCACCCAGGCGCCCCTTCTTTACAACTTCTAAATATGAGCCTCTTATTAGAATTGCGGTTTCCAGATATTTTCCGCCAACCTGTAGTTTGTCTTTTCTCCTTCTTGATAGAGAATTTCACAGTTCAAGTGTTTAATTTTGAGGAAGTCCAACCTATTGATATTTTCCTTTAATGACCATGCCTTTGGTGTCATATCTAAGAAGTCTTCACTAACGTCTAGATCCTAGTATTTTATCTCATATTTTATTCTAAAGATTTTATAGATTTACAGTTTTATTTAAGTTTATGATCCATTTTGAGTTAAATTTTTAAATAAGGAGTGAGGTTTAAATCAAGGTTCACGGGGCGCCTGGGTGGCTCAGATGGTTGGGTGTCTGCCTTCGGCTCGGGTCATGATCCCAGGGTTCTGGGATTGAGTCCCGCATCGGGCTCCCTGCTAGGCGGGGAGCCTGCTTCTCCCTCTGCCTCTGCCTCTCTCTCTCTGACTCTCATGAATAAATAAATTAAAAAAAAAAAACATTTAAAAAAAATAAATAAATCAAGGTTCACTTTTACCTATGGATATCCAGTTACTCCAGTACCATTTTTCAAAAAGACAGTCATTCCTACATTCAATTGCTTTTACACCTTTGTTAAAAGTCAGTTGGTCATATTTGTGTGTGTATATTTCTGGGATATCTATTCTGTTTGATCTTTGTTTCTATGCCTCTGCCAATACATCAGGGTCTGATTTCTGAAGCTCTAAAATAAATCTTGAAATCAGGCATAATGATCCACCCCACTTTATTCTTCCTTTTCAAAATTATTTTTGCTATTTGATTTTAGATCATCATGTCTTTATCCACAAAATATCTTGTTATAATTTTGACAAGAATTGCATTAAGGCTATATGTCAATTTTCTTTGACTCACTTTATTGGAATTTTTTCTTTAGCTTAGAAGTCCTGTAGATGTTTTATTTTAGGTTTATACCCCAGTATTTTGTCATTTTGAGTAATTGCAAATGGTACTATATTTTTTTATTTTAGATTACATGTGTTGTTCCTAATGTGCAGAAATACAAAGCACTTTTGGAATATTGACATTGTATTCTTTTTTTTTTTTTAAGATTTTATTTATTTGTTTGACAGAGAGAGACACAGTGAGAGAGGGAACACAAGCAGGGGGAGTGGGAGAGGGAGAAGCAGGCTCCCCGCAGAGCAGGGAGCCCGATGCGGGGCTCGATCCCAGGACCCTGGGTTCATGACCTGAGCTAAAGGCAGTCGCTTAACCAACTGAGCCACCCAGGCGCCCTTGACATTGTATTCTTGTGACCTTGCTAAACTCACTTATTAGTTCTAAGAGGGTTTTGGTTTTGTTTTGTTTTATTTTGTTTTTTGTATATTCTTTGGTATTTTCTAGCCCTGTCACCTATAATTAGGGATGACATTATTTCTTCCTTCAGATCCATAAGCATTTTATTTTTTGTCTTATTTCATTGCCGCTAACTTCCAGAACGAAGTTTACTAAGGGTAAGATGAGTAAACATTCTTGCTTGTTCCTAAACTTACAGGGAAAGATTCAGTCTTTCATAACTAAGTAGTATGTAAACCATAATTTTTGTGGTTTTCCTCCTTCATTAAGAGGAGGAAGTTCCTTGCTTTCTACTACTAAGTTTCTGAGAGTATTTATCATAAGTGTATATTAAATTTTGTCAAATTCTTCTTCAAGTAACTTCTTTTGGTTTGAAAATATCATGGATTTAATCAATTTCTTTTAAATTATTGAACAAGCCTTGCATCCCTGGAAAACCCCCTTGATATATACATTGCTTAATTCCACTTCTTACTATTTTTTTAAAGATTTATTTATTTATTTGAGAGAGAGAGCACAAGTGGGAAAGGAAGAGGCAGAGGGAGAGAGAATCCAAACAAGACTCTATGCTGAGCACAGACCCCCATGTAGGGCTTGACCTTGTGACCACAAAATTATGACCTGAGCAGAAATCAAAGGTCAGACGCTTAAACAACTGCACCACCCAGGTGCCCGTATTTTTTTTAATACTTTTGCATCTATATTAATAAGAGATACAACCCCCTCCTTTTTTTTTTTTTTTTTTCAGGCTTTGCTACTTTGGGGATCAGGTAGTACTAGCTTCATTAAAATGAAATGGTATTTTCTTATTTTCTGTTTTCTAGAAGAGATTGTGTAGAATTGGTGTTAATTTTCCTTTAAATGTTTGGTAGAATTCACAAGTGAGATGATTTAATCCTACAGATTCCTTTTTTAGGAGTTTTTATGTTGTAATTTCTATTTTCTTAATAGTTATAAAACTACTTAAATCTCCATTTGTCATTAGATAAGTGGTGGTAGTTTACCTTTTTAAGAAACTGGTTTATATTATCTAATTTGTTAATTCATATGTAAGGCTATTATTTCCTTAATATACCTTTGACTCCGTTAATATACTTTTGATTTCTGAAGGGTCAGTAGTGAAATTAACCTTTTTCAAATGATCGTGAAAATTTATATCATCTTTTTCTGTTTTTTAGCCTTTTTTAGAAATTTGTTAATTTTATTGATCTTTTCTAAGAAACAGATTTTTCATCGATTTTCTGTCATAGATATATATATGTGTATATATATATGTGTGTGTGTGTGTCTGTTTTAATGTTGCTTGATTTTTGATGCTATATACTCATTCTACATTGACACATTCCACTTTTTGATAAATTGTATTTTTGTTTTTATTTAAATAAAAATATTTTTAAATTACTTTTAAGACTTCTTTGATACAAGTGATATTTAGAGGTATGTTATTTAATCATCAGCTATTTGGTGGGGGATGTTCCAGTTATCTTTCTGTTATTCTAGCTTCATTTCATCATATTCTGAAAGTATTGTATGATTTTTATTATTTTAAATGTGTTAATGTGTATTTTATTGCCTATAATTTGATCTAATTGGTAAATGTTCCATGTGAGCATGAGAAGAATATTTTTTCTGCTATCAGTGGATAAATTTTTAAAATATCAATTAAGAAAAGTTGATTTATAGTGCTGTTCAGATCAACTATACTGAATTTCTGCCTGTTTGATCTGTCAGTTGCTGAAAGAAGGATGATGAAGTCTCCAATCATAATCATGCTTTTGTGTATTTTTTCTCTCAGGCCCATCAGTTTTTGCCTCACGTATTTTGACACTCTTGTTAGTTGTGTACATGTTAAAAGATTTCAAGGTCTTCCTGTAAAACTATCATTCCTGTTAATCTATCTCGTTTGGAAGAGTCTTTTTTCCTGATATTTATATTGCTACTTCAACTTTTCTTCTTGTTTTTATTAATATAGCTTCCTCCATACTTTTAAGTTTAACCTATCAGATTATTTGCATTTAAAGGGTTTCTTGGTACACAACACAACAACATTTGGTTGGGTCTTTTTTCTTTCTCCTCTATGCTGAAGCTCTATCTTTTAACTGATGTATTTAGACAATTGGTATTCAAAATAATTATTAGATTAATATTTGCCATGTTTACTCATTTTCAATTTTTGTACTTATTTTTATTTTCTTCTCTTTCCACCTTCTCTGATTTGAACTGACCTTTCTATGACTACATTTTTATCTCCTTTCTAAGTACATTTACTATACATTTTAAAATCAGTAATTGTCCTAGTATTTGCTATGTATAATTCTAACTAATCTAAGTCCATCTTCAAATAACACTATATTGTTTCATTTGCCATGAATGTACTTGTAAGAGAGTATACCCAATTCCTCCCCTACATTCATTATGGCATTGTCATTCAACTTATCCAAATGTATAATAACCTTGTGAATGTTCTATTAATACTTTAGTTATGTTTTCAATTAAGAATAAGAAAAATAAATTATCTATTGTAGCTTCATTTATCCCTTCTCCTGTGCTCTTCATTTTTAGGCAGATTGGAGTTTCTCTGTTATATCATTTTCCTTCTCCCTGGAAAATGTCTTTTAACATTTATTCCAGAACATGTCTGCCAGGGATGAATTCCCTCAGTTTGAGTTTGTCTAAGAAAGTCTTTATTTCTCTTACACTTTTAAAGAATAGTTTTGTTATATATAGAATTCTAAGTTGGTGGAAATTTTTCCTTATATGTTTTAAATATTTTACTCCTTTCTTTTCTTGCTTGCATGATTTCTGATGAAAAGTTTGCTGTAATTTTTATCTTCAATCCTCTATTAGTAACGTGTTTCTTCCCCTGGATTATTTCAAGATTTTCTCTTTGCTTCTGGCTTTCTACATTAAATATAGTATTACTAGGTATAGGTAATTTTGGCGTTTATAATGCTTGGTGTTGCCTGTTCACCCTGGATTTATGCTTTGGTATCTGTCATTAATTTTGGAAATTTCTCAATTATTATTACTTTCAATATTTCCTTTACTCCTTTCTTTCTTCTTCTTCAAATATTTCAAGCATATATATATGGTATCTTTTGAAACTGTCCCATACTTCTTGGATGTTTTATTGCTTTTTTTCATTCTTTTTCTTTCCTTTTTGCACTTAAGTTTGGTGACATTCTTTGGCTATGCCAAGTCTACTAATTAGAACAGCAAAGGCATTTGTTATTTCTCTTAGAGTGTTTTAAAATTTTTTTTAACATTTTATTTATTTATTTGAGAGACAGAGAGACAGAGAGAAAGAGTGAGAGAGAGAGCATAACGAGGGGGAAGAGGGAGAAGCAGGTTCCCACTGAGCAGGGAGCCTGACGCAGGGCTCCATCCCAGGACTCTGGGATCATGACCTGAGCTGAAGGCAGACACTTAACCAACTGAGCCGCCAAGGTGCCTTGAGTGTTTTACATTTCTAACATTTCTTCTTAAATTCCTTTTTAGAGATTTAACTCTCTGATTTCGTTACTTATCTGTTCTCTTCTATTGTCTAATTTTTTTCTATTAGAGACTTAACAGCATTTTTAATTCTCCCCCTGATGATTCTAAAATCTGTATTACATCTGATTGTAGTTCTAATGCTTGGTTTGTTTCTTGACACTTTTTTTTGTTTTGTCTATTAAGATTTTATTTTTTTAGAGCAGTTTTAGTTCACAAAAAAATTGAGAGGAAGATACAGAGATTTCCCACATACCCCTTGGACACATACTAACACAGCCTCTGCCATTATCAACACCCCCACCAGAGCGGTAATTTGTTACAACTGATGAACCTGTATCGACACATCATAATCACCCACTGTCTATAGTTTACCCTAAGGTTCACTCTTGCTCTTGAATATTCTGTGGGTTTGGTCCCACATTGTGTTTTGCTTTGTATAATTTTTTTTAATTTTGTGTTTATGTTATTGCTTACCATTTCTGTTGAAAGTTGCACATATTTTATACAGTAATAAGAACTGAGAGTAAACTGGGCTTACATGTTAATATATATATTAATTTGCTAACAATTGGGCTTTTTAAATCCTGTTTTTAGCTATGGTGGCCAGAGGCTTCAATTCCTATGGTTTTCTCCTTTCTCCTTTCTCTCTTGGCTTTTGCTTTCCCTATATACTCCTCCTCAGAGAGAGTTTGTGTCTTGCAGCTCTTTCAAGTGTAATCTACTGTGACTTTACTGGAGTCCTGTTGGTGTATTGATAAGGTAGCAGGGATGAGAAACAGTCTACAATCTAATGATGAAACTCATTCCTTTAGCGGGTCTTTGTTTCTGGGCTGTGACCTTACTAATTTTTCTCAAAGGTATAGCTTATTTTTGCCCTAGGAACAGGAAGGTTAGAATAAGCTGGAGTGGGAGAAATACCATTCCCCAGGCACAGAAAAATTCTAGAGAGTTAGTCTTTTTCATGTAGACATAAATCATCTATTTCACAATGATTATTCTTCCCTCCCCTCTGCCAACAGGAGACCTTTCTGAGATTTTCACCATTAGTACCTCATGGTTCCTGGAGGCGAAATCAGGCAAGTTATAAAGACCTCCCCTAAGACTGCAACACCTTGAGTTTGTCCTTATCATCCTAGTTCACATTTAGTCTCTGCCAATTTGTTAACATTGCCAGTTAATTGTTCCTATCAGTTTATAGCTCTAGGGATTTCTGCCCACATGAGCAGATCTTGGGTATCACATTCTGGATTTGATGTCTCCAAATTTTGGTGCGGTGATGTACTCTACAGTCAGTTCTCTGATGAGTACAATAAAAGTCATTGATTTTCAGTTTGTTCAGCATTATCTTGTTGTAAAAAAATGGAGTGACAACTTCCAAATTCTCTGCATGTTAATATTGAAACAAAACTGCCCCTCAAATATGTTTCTAATTATATTTTGAAAATATCCAAAACCATCTATTCAATTAAATGATAAAGTACTATTTTATAATGAATGCATATAGAATTTAATATTAAGTTGCTTAAAGTGAAACTTTAAAATTTTATCCTTTTTAATAAAATAACACTATTTACAATCTTATGCTTCAGTGTTCCTCTATTTAAAGAATAAATTGGTGTCATGTTTCATGCATACATATCTAGATACACATATGAAAGTACTTAATAGCAATACGAAATTTTTAATATTGCAAAATATTTTCAACTGTCAGGTATAACTGTTGCAAATGCTATGCTAACTTGTGAATATTCCAGGAAACCGTAAGTTAGAACAGAAAGAAAACAAAATGATTGTTTGGCTCTACTAAGAAAGCATATTTTGTTATGCAAGAACATAGTGCATTCATGCACCTGAGAGTATCTGACATGTTACTTATTTCTCTTACTTAAGCACTTCACTATTCAAAAGTCTCCTTGTTTTTCGTGTAGTCCAAATAACAAACATTTATGGCATTCAGAAAAAATCTTTTGTTTTATGGATTTAGAACATCAGATACTGAGAAAGCTTTCCTGGAGCCTGACTTGTATTAATTACTAGCTCCATATTTAGGGTTGTGAGTCTTACCATGTGAAAGCTGAGTTCAGGATCCTGCATGACAGAGGAGCCAGATGTGCTAAACAAAAGTATTTGTGATAAGTGGAGTTCTACAAAGCCTGGGGTCCATAGTGGAATCACTACGCTCAAAATAGTATCATTTCCATTAATGTGATATTTCTCTTAACTATCTGGGTTTTCTGTAATGTATTTTATTGCTTTATATATTTTTACATGCAAGTCTTATAAAGATTGTCTCATTTATTATAATGCATATTTTATAGTTTTAGCATTTTAAGGAATTTGTATTTTATTATATTCTCAAAATGCTTGTTCCTGTTATATAGAAATATCACACATTAACATGAATTTATCTTATACATAATAATTTTGCTAGTCTCTTGGGTTTGATAATTTGAGATTGAGGGGTGTGTCTATGTAGACCAATAAAGACCTCATATGCAAATAGTAGCAGTATTTTATTCTATTTCTTCATTCCTTATATTTTTATACTATTTACTATTTTTCTGTGGCAAGGCTATTAGTGCTATATTAAAAGAAGTACTGAAATTAAACCTTCTGTCATGCTGTTGAATTTACAAGGATTTTTTAATTCTCGTCCATCCAGTGAAGACAATATTTGCTGTATTTTTTTAAAAATACACTTCACCTAATCAACAGTAAATTTTTTAATGTTGTTTTATTTTATTATTTTTCATTCACATTTTCTTTTTCTTTGATGAATGGTAGCTGCATTTCATAAAATGATTTTGCATTTAATGAGATGGCAGTTTTCTTAAATTTCTTTAGGAGGTGAATTTCATTAATTGATTTTCTAATGTCAAACACACATTTCTCACCTATAATAAACCCAATGATGTAATGATTATTATCTGTCTTATACTGCATTCCATTTGTTAATTTTTATTTAATCCAGTTGCATCTCTGTATTTGAGTAAAATTGATATTTTCCCCTTTATCTCACTCTGATTTTCTAATTTTCTTATCCAGTTATATTAGTCATATAGAATAACGAATAATGTAGAATTAGGATATTTCTTTCTTTTTTGTTCTCTGATAATTTTTGCATTATATTGAAATGATCTAGGGACAGTGATGTCGCCAAGATGGCAGAGCAGGAGACTCAGCCTCTGCTTCCCCACAAAAAACAGCAATTAGATATCTACACACAAATGAAAATACATCTAAGAGCTCAGAAGTCCAGTTAAAAAAGTTTAGTAACACAATGGAACCAAATAACAGAATAATCACACAAAAGATTTAGGAAGAACAGATTCATTTTCTTGCATCATCCCATCCCCTAGGCTGGCACTACTCAGCACCAAGATGGACCTCCTCTGCTTAAGAGAGTTCCCCTCTCCAGGAAAAGGAGAATGGGTTGAGTGACCAGCTATCCCAGCCTTTCAAGGAACTACACAAAAGACCTGCTTCAGTTTTACCACACCCAGAGACAGGCAAAGCTGAGACTTCTAAAGATGGTTAAGAACAAGGAAGAAGGGTTGGGGTTACCAGTATCAGCCACTCAGGAGGAGAACCTGCAATTCTCAGTGGCTTGCTCTGCAGAAGTCTCCAGCAGCCTTCACAACTGAGGACTTCCACAGCTCTTGCAAATACTGCAGATCCCCTAGCTTTCATCACTGAGAGCATTGCCTTGGACCCCAGCAGACTTTTCCACAGATGACCATATCAGATTTATCACTGAGGAAACCAATGGCTAGCACAGCCCTTGTGGATGCCCTGCAGATTTTGCTGACAAAGTTTTTATAGATAGGTTTTTGTGTCTGCAGTCATCAATTGCCTGAGTCTCCCAATGTTCCCTCAACCTTTTCCCACTGCAACCTACATCCATACCAATAGCTAGCTGTGGTTTCTGTCACTGTGCTGTTTGTATGCACATGCCAGCGCAGGACTCCATGGCTACCACTCACTATTGTGTATATGTCTGAAGCTAGACCCTGCATCTCTATTGATAGCACCATTGAGTAAGGACTAGTGATAACACCTTCAATGGCTTACTTCTTTTTGGGTCCAGTAATTCTTGGTTGGTCACAAGTAGCTGTTATAACAAGACCTCACCTCTGACACCTAGGACAGGATGGTCTAGTTGTTCCCTTATCTCTAGTTTCCTTTCATCTCCCATATTTTGAATTTTGTAAGCCTGATCCCATGGCCCCCTACTTATCTCTTCCTACTTAGCCTGTCTGTCCCTTATTCATTCCTTCCCCTGGATCCCAGGGAGAAATGTTAAACAGATTTAAGCTCCCTGGTCAGTTTTCTATAAAAGACCATCCCTAAAAGCCCTCAGTGGCAACACTGTTGGGACCCCTCTCAATTCTGAGAGCTTTTTCTGTATCCTTGCTTAATAAACTTCTATCGCTTTACTTGCTCTCCTTTGTCCACAAGATTCATTCTTCGACTCCATGAGACAAGATCCTAGCTCTCCCACATCACTTGCAGGTGATACCACAGAAATACAAAAGATCATAATATACTACAATGGGTACACAATAAGCCAACAAATTGGAAAACCTATAAGAAATGGATGAATTCTTAGAAACATAGAACTTACCAACACTGAATTATGAAGAAACAGAAAATCTGAACAGACCAGTAACAAACAAGAAGACTGAATCAGTAATCAAAAAACTCCCCCAAAAAGAGAAACAAAGCACTAGATGGCTTCAAGGTGAATTCTAAAATAAATTTAAAAATTTAAAAAATTAAAGAATAATTAATACCAAGTTTTCTAAATTCTTCCAAAAATTGAAGAGGATGGACTACTCTCGAACTCATTTAACAAGGAGGACACCATTATCCTGGTACAAAAGCTAGATAAGAACACTGCAAAAAAAGAAAGCTACCGGCTAATATCCATCATGAATATAGATGAAAATGTCTTCAACAAAATGCTAGTAAACTGAATTCAGCAGCATGTAAAAAGAATCATACACCATGATCAAGTGGGATTTACCTCTGAGATACAAGAATGGTTCAACATACTGAATCAATAAATGTGATACTCTTTATTGATAAAATTAAAGAAATATGATCATCTCAATAAATGCAGAAAAAACCTTTAACAAAATTCAATATCCTTTCATGATAAAAACTATTAACAAACAGTGTATAGAAGAAACATATCTCAATGTAATAAATGTCATCTACTGCAAGCCCAAAACTAACATCATAGCCAACGGTGAAAAGTTGAAACCTTTCCTGCAAGATCAGAAGATCAGGACAAGAACAGGAGGAAGACCCTCACTATTCCTACTCAACATATTACTGAAAATCCTAGTAGAGCAATTAGGAAAAATAAAGAAATAAAAGGCAACTAAATTAGAAAGATCTAAAATTATGTTTTCAGGTGCATCATCTCATATATAGAAAATCAAAACTCCACCAAAAAGCTATTAAAACTATTCAATTAATTCATTAAAGTTGCAGGATACAAAATCAACATACAACAATTGATTTCCTTTTTATTCACTAACAACAAACTGCATACAATAGGAAAAAGAAAATAACCTCAGGGGTGCCTGGGTGGTACAGTCACCTGAGCATCTGACTCTTGGTTTCGGCTCAGGTCATGATCTCAGGGTTATGAGATCCAGTCCTGCTTCAGGCTCTGCACTCAATATAGAGTCTGCTTGAGTTTCTCTCCCTGTCTCTCTGCCCCTCCCCCACTCTCTCTCTCAAATAAATGAATCAATTAAATTTTTTTAAAAGATTTTATTTATTTATTCAACAGAGAGAGAGAGACAGCGAGAGAGGGAACACAAGCAGGGGGAGTGGGAGAGTGAGAAGCAGGCTTCCCGCCGAGCAGGGAGCCCGATGCAGGGCTCGATCCCAGGACCCTGGGATCATGACCTGAGCCGAAGGCAGACGCTTAACGACTGAGCCACCCAGGTGCCCCTTAAATATTTTTTTAAAAAAGAAAATAACCCCACTCACAATAGCATCAAAAACAATAAAATATTTAGGAATAAATTTAATCAAAGAGGTGACAAATGTGTACATGGAAAACTATTACATTGATGAAATAAATTGAAGAAGATACAAACAAATGAAAAACCACCCTATGTTCATGGATTGGAAGAAAAAATATTGTTAAAATGTCCATACTACTGAAAGCCATCTGTAGATTCAATGCAATTCTTGTCAAAATTACAATAACACTTTTCACAGAAATAGAAAAAACAATCCTTAAATTTATACAGAACCACAAAAGACCAAAGCAGTTTTGAGAAATGACAAAGGTGGAGGCATTGACTTTCTGATTTCAAACCATATTAAAAATCTATGGTAATCAACACATATGGTTCTGGCATACAACAAATAGACCAGTGAAACAGAGTAAAGAGCTCAGAACTAATGCATATAAGGTCAACTAAAATTTGGCAAGAAAGCTAAGAATACCAAATGAAGAGATGATAGTCTCTTCAATAAATGGTGTTGGGAAAACTGGACCCCTATCTTACAGCGCTCACTGAAATTAACTTGAAATGGATTAAGGACTTAAACATCAGACTTGAAACCATAAGGCTTCTATAAGAATACATAAGGAAAAATCTCCTTAACATTGGACTTAGTATTTTTTTTATACCAAAAACAGGCAATGACAGCAAAAATATGGGTAGGTTGTGCTACATCAAACTAATAAGCTTTCATACAACAACAGAAACAGTCAATAAAATACAAAGGCCACCTATGGAATGGGAGAAAATATTTCCAAGCTATATATCTGATAAGGGTATAATACCCAAAATATGTAAGAAACTCAGACAGCTTGATAGCAATAAAAATAATAATAAAACTGAAAAAGTATGGTGTTTCTTCAAAAATTAAAAATAGAATTAGCATTATGATCCAGTGATCCCATGTCTGGGTATATATCTAGAAGAAATGAAATTAGTACCTCAAAAAGATGTTTGTACTCCTCATGTTCACTGCAGCATTTACAATAAGTAAGACTTAGAAACAACCTAAGTGTGTGTGTTTGTGTAATAGAATCTTTCAGCCATTTAAAAGGAGGAAATTCTGTTTTTTGTAACAACATGGATGAACATAAAGGAAATTATGTTAATCAAATAAGTCAGACAGAAAAGACAAATGTATTATCTCACTTATATGTGAACTCTAAAAAAGTTGATCTTTTAGAAACAGAGAGTAGATTGGTGGTTGCCAGTGGATGAGATAAGGGGGAAATAAGGAGATGTGGGTCAAAGGGTACAAATTTCTAGTGTAAGATAAATAAATTTCAGGGATCTAGTGTATAGCATGGTGACTACTCCATTGTATATTTGGAAGTTCTTAAGAGAGCAGATCTTTAATGCTCTTGTTACAAAGAAAAAAAATAGTAGTTATGTGAGGTGCTATAGGTATTAATTGACCTCACTGTGTAATCATTCTACATTATACACATGTATCAAATCATCATATAATATACCTTAAACTTATACAATGTTATATTCAACAATAAAGCGGGGGGTGGGGGGGGAGATTGAATAACTGGTGAAACTTACATGTTAAACTATTCTGCCTCTGGGGAGATAGTTAACATTTCCATTCTTTTAAAGTATACAGTTCAGTGGTTTTCAGTGTATTCACAAGATTGTTTACCTATCACTAGTATCTAATTCCAGAACATTTTTGTTACCCTCAAAAGAAACCTGTACCAATTAGTGGGTCATTTCTTTATTGCCACTCCCATTAATATCTCTTCCAATTCTTTGTTAGCTTGTTTGTTTTGTTTTGAGTTGGTCCTGAAAAACTATTTCAGGAATTTTGCAATTTTATACAAATTTTCAAATGTATAAAGAGTTTAAGGGTCTGCTTTTGATAACAATTACTGAAACCCCTGTTGACTTATTTCTCAGTTTTGCAATTTTCATTCATGTTTTCTTACCTCCTCCCCTGTTGGTGATTAATTTTTATTGCATGCAGAACATTGTATTTGAAAGGGTATTTACAGAAATAATTGGCAGTCTAAGATGATGTTATCTGCCTCCAGAGAAGAGATATTTGCTTCTGTCTGTACCTGGAGACACTAGTACTCCAGGACCATTTAAGCTAATTTTGGCATTGGAGATCACTTGAGGCTGAGCAGCAGTCCCTAGTGAGGAACTGTCTACTTCAGGTTTATTCTTACTCTTAACATGTGGCTTTTGAAGGTCCCAACACTCGGTAAGCCCTACTTCAAATTACTATCGCCATAGTGCCACAAAGTTGTCAAATTCCTCCCAAATTGGAAAATACAGAGGAAATGTGGACCAAGCACACAGCACACATTGCTGGATTGCTATTCTCTACTAGATCCTTCATCATTAGCTCTCTTTTGTCGCCTTTGAGTATATGTTCTTATAATTGGTAAGTTTTTTGCTGTGTGTGTGTGTGTGGTATGTGTGTGTGTGTGTGTATGTGATGGGGTGGAATAGCAGAAGTGGAAAACCTTGTTTGAAGAATTTTTTAAAATTTTCTATGAATCTTTTGTTTTTTGGAGCTTTTCATTTTGACACTTGAGCTTCATTGACCTCTATTGTGTCTCTGCTTTCCACTGTAATTCTCATTTTTATGATTTCTTTCTTATTGCACTTTTCTTAATATTTAAAATAACTGTTAGTCTTGGATTTTTCTCCAATAAATGCATTAATGGTTGTATGTTTTTCTGTATATGAATTTTTATATTTAATCATTTCTATATTACAATTTTATATACATATGCATGCATTTCCATTATGATTTCTTCCTGAACTATGAGTTACTTAGATTAAATTTAATCTCCAATGTTTTCATTTCCAAATATATGGAGGTTTCAATGACATTCTTTTGTTATTGTCAACTTAATTGTGTTGACTTAATTGTGCTGTAGTCAGAGAATACAGTCTATGTGATACCCATACTTGCTTTATGGACTTGATTTGAAAGGAAGAGGTTTTCTCCAATCACCCAGTGCAATGTTCTATGTGCAGTCTGTTAGACCACAACATGTGTTTCTGTAAAGCAAATTCATTCACATATGTTACATTAATAAGGGAATTATTCTGGAATAGAGTAAAAATTGCATTGATTCATTCATCTACAACACATCCTTGAGGAGCCAGAATGATAGCAGAATTGTGATCTTTATGAGGAAATGGAACAATGTTCAACATTGCTGCTATACCAGCAGGAAGAACACTTCAACATCTATCTTAAGATGATGGGAACAGGACTCCCTCCTTGAAACTGGCATTCTGGGCTCCATCCCAGAGAGGCCCACTCCCTACTCCTGCTGTGCTTGGCTCTTGCTCAGCGCCCTGCTCCCTGTGACCATCCTAACAGGAGCACTGACTCATGCTCATTTCCAGCCGTCTTGTCTCAGCAACCACCAGCCATGGTCCAAATAAAGTTTTGCCATCATTACTACTCTGTTGTTTTGATACATTTTTAGTAACCACTGTGACAGCATCTGTTGACACTAAGCCATCTGCATGAGATGGGCAGTGCAGATTATCCCCTGGAGTCTTAATTACTTTTGTTTTGTTTTGTGAGCTTTTTACAAAGCCACATAGTTTTGTACTGTCCTCTCCAATCCTCCTTTTCTCATGGTGCAAATCTTCCATACGTTTTACTAGTGAAGTAAGTCTGTCAGAGAGAAATATCATATGATTTCACTCACATGTGGAATTTAAGAAACAAAACAAATGAGCAAGAAAAAAAAAGAGAGAAAGAGAGTGAGGAACCAAAATACAGACTCTTAACCATAAAGAATACACCGATAGTTACCAGAAGGGAAATGGGAGGGGAGATGGGTGAAACAGGTCAAGGGGATTAAGAGTACATTTATCCTGATGAGTACTAAGTAATGTATAGAAATGTTGAATTGCTATACTGTACATCTGAAATTAATATAACATTGTATGTTAACTATACTGGAATTAAAATGAGAAACTTAATTAAAAATCCTTCCATATATTTACTATCAATTTTGAAGACAAATATATTAAAATCTCTCCAAAGATCTATAGATATGTCAATTCTTCCTTGTAGTTCATTCACTTTTGGTTTTACATATTTTAAAGTTATGTTACTATGTTCGTGAAAGTTTAAAATTGTTATTTTCTCCTGGTAAATTTGCTTTCATGTCTGATCTCTAGAAAGGCTTTGGTCATCAGATCCATATTAACTTATATTATTAAAATTACACTAGTGTTCTCTTGTGTCATTTGCATTTCATAATATGATTATTCCATCTGGAAAATTTGCTACATTGTTATGGGTATTTGTTGCTTCTGCTTACACTTGCTCATGATGGGTGTAGTTTCAGTTTATGTGATTTTGAGGATTATGAGATTATGATCAATCAAATTTTATCTGTGGGTTTTTTGAAGCTTTGATTTAAAGTGGATTCCCTTTATTCATTCCATTATGTACCTGGAAGGGGTCACCAGTTGGGAACTTCTTAAAGTAAATGCCAGGTTTATGTCTTTTGAGGGCTACAGCAATAGAGTGGATTCTAGTCTAAAAGATATGTTATAACCAGACTGTCATCATAAATTCTGTTAAAGCTGTTTTTCATCCCTCTAAATAAAGCATAAAAGTTTTCCCTCTGTCTTATCCTTTGAGCATTTTCTTCTTTTTATAACTTTCCCCTTTCTTGAGAAAATCACTTTCTGTGGTCTGTTTTTGTGAGAGATTCTCATAATGACTTTCCACCTTGTGCAGGTCTGGGCATTTTCTCCTTTCTTCTTCATGAGTCCCATTAAAATGGAAACATTTTGTCCATTGAAGATCAAGTGCTTTCATGCCAGCTTTCAGCTTTGGTGCTTTATTACTCTTCCAATTTGATGTTTCAGGATTTGGTATTTCTCTCACTCTCTTGCCGCATCAAATGTGTCCATAAAGGGGATATTTGTACCTACTTTTTTATACATAATGTATTGCAAAGGTTATTCAAGAAATTAGTCTGCTGTATGTATTTTGGAATATGAAGTCTGATTATTGTTGCTCTTTGTTTAACTCTAGTCCTGTATTTTTTAAATTTCCATAACTAAAACATATCATTATGATGATAAAGTATTATTTTAAGCAAAGTAGAATTTGTTGAATTGAAACCTTCACTCTAATCCCCCAAATTGTAAAGAAAGTATAGGAACAATGTAATCGTGATTGTCAAGTATTTTATAAGTTCTTATACTTCTAAAGATAAATAGCTCTTTTTATTTCTAATACATAACACAGGTACTTATGAATGATAAATAAAACTGAATATATAATAACCACACACACACATGAATAACAACCATAAGATGAGTATTCTCATATACTGCAATCCAATACATTGAATGTGAATGAAGTCTTTTTTGTGTGTGAATTTTTGAACTTTATTTTTTCATAACTACTTGGAATGGTTGAGGGTGTTTAGAAGCAAAAAAGCATTGCACACAATGCTAAAAACGCTTTCATACTTCTAATCCTGTAATTTCCTTCCATCTTCCTTAAAGCTTTTATATGTTATAGAGAATGTTAGTTAAGTATACTGTTCATGTTGCTAAACAGAAAACTTGTTCTTATTTTATAAAACAGCATTAAGAGTCTAAATTTTTACTACCATGAGAAAATGAACTAAGCCATATACCCAAATTTCATATCAGAGAACCATTTCAACAGTTATGAACACACATGATGCTGTCCTACCTCAAGGTCTAATGTGATGGGGTATTTTTGTTATATTTTATTCCTAGAGCAGAATTTGATGACAACAAAATTAAGAAAAGGAATCAAAGCCCCAAACTGAACTGGTATGCCCTTTTTCCCATGGCTCTCCATGGAATTCAACCTCCAGTCTTTCGCTCAACTTCCAATCCACCAACTCCTTCTGAAATTGACATGGTAACAACGCAGAACAGACATCAGAGCAACAGAGTTCGAATAGCTTTTCTATCACTCTCACGGTCATTTGAAAATCAAATAATCTTTCTTACTCTCAAAATTGGTAGAGTTGTCATGATGAGTATGTTTTTATTAGATGTGAAAATAGTGCTTTGTAGACTGTAAAGGCCATTAAATGTAATTGGCTTTTATTCTAAATCCTAGAATTAAATTGTATATAGAGTTGGCCTTGTGAGCTTCCATTTGTTTTTTTTCTATTAAATCTACTGTGGATTTATTTTCATTTTATGGAATGAGATAAGAACATTATTACAGTCACCACCTTATTATGAAGGTGTTGAATTACAATACAAGGGAGCAATTACCAAGGTCAGGAAATAGTATTTAAAAAATTTATTTAGACATATAACAGATGTAAAATTCCTTAGTCCTCTGGACTATCTTCCTAGTGCCTTTAAAAAGTCTACTACTACTCCATTAATACAATTCTCATCATAGCCTAATGTAATTTTATTAGATATTTCCTATATATGAGTACCCATTAGCAATATGAAATGAGTTATTATATTTATCAATATACCAATCATACCTAAATTAGTAACATTAAATATGTAAACATTCATATCATGATAAAGTTTCTTTTTATTAAATTAACATATTTGGACCATGTTGAATCACAGCCTTAAAATTTAACTTCCTTTTGGTGTTAGCACATTTATCCCATTAATTTTCAATACTAATAAGCTTTAAAAATATTTTTTCTGCGTTTACCCTTTAACTGTTTTCCCCCCAAACTCAATAAATAAGTTTTCTATTTCTACTAAATATTAACAGAACACCTCGTGTATTGACCAATCTCTGTCCCAAAAAACCTTGTAATAATGGTATTCCAAATGTTCTTCTGGCATGTATTCTAGGGTAAATACATCTAATATTCTCTAAAAACATTTGTTAAATTACATTTTCCAATTTATTGTTGACATAGAATTTTAGCAATTTTCTTGTCCTTATTAAAAGAATCCCAGGATTCCTTTTCTAATATTCAAATATCGTGATTCATAAATGTACAATTTTTTTTACTAACATTCAAATATCATGATTCATGATTGTACAATTTTTGTCTGTTTGTTTAGAAAGGCAGACTGCCACACACAGCACCTCACTTGGATGTTTGGAAGTTTGACAATCCCTGTTGTTCTACTAATATCTATGGTGCAATGAGAGAGAAAGGGGACACCCGTCTAGCCAGCCAGATCAACCAAATCAACCCTTGCAATCAATGGGATAACTGATGCAGCCAGATCATCCTCACACCCAAATTCTTTCAATTTTTTAAAAAAAAGTTGCAACAAACTGGTGGTTGCCATAGGTGGATGGGCAGACGGGTAAAATAGATAAAGGAGATTAATGAATTCTGCGAAATATACAGAATTGTTAAATCATTATACTGAACACCTAAAACAAAAATAACAGTGCATGGTAACCATACAGGCTAGTAAACACTAATTCAATAAAATCTGAAACAAATTTGTTGAAGTAACTTAAAATAAGTAGATGTCATAGATCAGTGGCAACAACCTCCTTCCCCCAAAGCAATCACTATTCTTTAAGATGTGGTTGATTGAATTTTATTTTCCTTTCACCAGGTTCTTATAAAAACTGAATATATGATTATTGACAAAATAAGTAGCACATATTTTCCTTCAGCACATATTTCCTTCAGTCCTATTGGAGGGATAGGAGTTCCATATTTAAAAAGCAGTTGGAAAAAAAAAGCAGTTGAGAAAAAAATATATATATATAAAATGAAGTGCTAAAACACATTGAACCACAAATAATAAGTGCTAAGAAATCTAAAATAAAAATGAATCTAAAATAAAAACAGATCAATAATATCTAAAGAGGGGATTTATTTTGTTCTTGTCCCTTTATAGCTTTGGAAGGCACCTATATGAAAGGATAAGGAAGAAGGCCAAACAGTCAAATAAGCTTCCTCATCTAAAACAATCCATGGAATGACAGATGTCCCAGGCTCCTGTCAGCACTAAAGAGTTAGACATTTGTCAGAAAGGGAGACACATCTGAGCCATGCTCCTGATGGAGATAGAAACTCTCTTTCTTTAAAAAACAAAACAAAACAACAACAAAAACCTTTTTGTTTTACAATTAATGTTAGTCAATGGATTTGCCAATATATTTTTCCATAAATAAGCTATTCTAATTAGGACTGATCACTAATTTGTGGCCCCTGGATGGCACAGTGGTTGAGCTGCAGATTCTTGGTCTCAGCTCAGGTCCTGATCTTGGGGTCATGAGATAGAGTGCAGTGTCAGGCTCTGTGCTCAGTGTAGAGTCTGCTTGAGACTCTTTCCCTCTCCTTCTGCCCCTTACCCTACTATCTCTCTCTCTTTCTCTCAAATAAATAAATAAATAAATAAATAAATAAATAAATAAATCTTAAAAAAAAAGACTGATCACTAATTCAATTTTGCAACTAAACTAGATATTGCTCATAAGAATTTTATTGTTGTTAATTCTTATTACTCTGTGGCAAATAGTATGTGAATGATCATCTGGGATAAATTTAATTAAACTCATAATCTCCTTCTAAAAATTGTCTAGAACATTTGAATATTATATGGATGCATATATGCATACTTTAAAGACACAAGGGAGGGATGCCTGGATAGCTCAGTTGTTTAAGCGTCTGCCTTCGGCTCAGGTAATAATGTTCTTAATGTTCTTTTTTTTTTTTTTTTTTTTTTTTTTTAAAGTTTTTTTTTTTTT
>NC_058406.1:108675912-108795138 GCF_002201575.2 Neomonachus schauinslandi | reverse complement strand
AAGATTTTATTTATTTATTTGAGACAGAGAGAATGAGATACAGAGAGCATGAGAGGGAGGAGGGTCAGAGGGAGAAGCAGACTCCCTGCCGAGCAGGGAGCCCGATGCGGGACTCGATCCCGGGACTCCAGGATCATGACCTGAGCCGAAGGCAGTCGCTTAACCAACTGAGCCACCCAGGCGCCCCTGTTCTTAATGTTCTTATCTCATTCCATAAAATGAAAATAAATCCACAGTAGATTTAATAGAAAAAAATTAATTTGGACCATGTTGAATCACAGCCTTAAAATTTAACTTCCTTTTGGTGTTAGCACATTTATTCCATTAATTTTCAATACTAATAAGCTTTAAAAATATTTTTTCTGCGTTTACCCTTTAACTGTTTTCCCCCCAAACTCAATAAATAAGTTTTCTATTTCTACTAAATATTAACAGAACACCTGGTGTATTGACCAATCTCTGTCCCAAAAAACCTTGTAATACTGGTATTCCAAATGTTCTTCTGGCATGTATTCTAGGGTAAATACATCTAATATTCTCTAAAAACATTTGTTAAATTACATTACATTACAATACCAGGGTCCTGGGATTGAGCCCCACATCGGGCTCCCTGCCCAGAGGGGAGCCTGCTTCTCCCTCTCCCTTTGCCCGTCCCCCACTCGTGCTCACTCGTTCTCTCTTTCTCTCTCTCTCAAATAAATAATCTTAAAAAAAAAAAAAATAAAGACACAAGGGAATGTATGGCAGTGGCCCTATAATCGGGACAGGCAAAACTGTAAGTAGTTTAGAGGCATAAGAAAAGTTGTTTCTAAATGGAGGTTATTCGGGGAGGCATCCCTGAAATGCTCATCATTGCACAGGCATGCCTAAATTGTGCTGTAGCTGCATCCACACATTCTCTGAAGGAACAGTTCTGAAAAATATTCCAACCAAAACTTCCATTCAAATTGGTCAGCTTGATCTTAAAACACAGCTGCTCAAAGGAAGTGAATGGTACTTTTGAATTCCTGCCAATCACACTGCCACATGGACAAACCGTATCTGATCTGCTCCATTCAATAGCACATTTGGGATTTGAATTTTTCTGCTAGTGAGTATATATAGACAGAGCCTCGGTGAATAGACCACATGACACAGTGTGAATTAACTATCTCAAATCACTGAGGCACCTTGTAGTAGAAAAACAAAATACTTATCACTTGGTAAAGTATTTGGTTTTGGGTTTTTGTTGTCACTTTTGTTGTTGTTTGTTCATATGTCTTTCCTACGGACCTGTGAATTCTTGGAGGGCAAGAGTTGTGTGTATTTTTATTTAATCACACACTATTTATATGTGTAGACAATGTTTGCCTAATGCAAACCTAGTAGGTAAAGAGTGATTATGTTATAGCTTCCATGTATTCCTGCATCTCAACAAAAATTCCATCTTGTTTTACAGAGAGATATTTCTCCTACAAGTGAATTTCATTATTCAGGTTGGATAGAAACCCTGTCATTCATTAGGGGATATAATCTGCATGTCTTTACTGATGGTTAAAATGGTTCCCTATCTGGAACCAGATGAATACATGAAAGAAAAACGTTACCGAGGCAACAGAGCTGCTTTGTTTGAATGACTTTCTTTATTATCACAATGGAAGTTAAAATAGACTATGTTCAAGAAATTACTGAGTTTGTATATAAGTGTGCTGATGGAGAGAATAAGAGAAAAAACTACTGCTTTTAAGTGGCAGATGTGAAAATTCTAGACTTCTCTCAATGCTGTTGGATTATATTTTAATACATTTTATTCTGTAAAAACTATTATTGAAATCCCTGAAAAAATTCAATTTATTGAAGTGCACATATCCAGTTTGCTATTTATTTTTCACTCATTTATTTCTCCTTTTGAACTGTGAGCATCTTGAGAGGGGAAGCCTTGTTGACCATGTTCACAGAGGTTGACTCATATACTAGGAGACAGAGAATGACAGGAAAATAAATTCTGAAACTCGGTGTCTGACACTATCTAATGTGCAAATTCTTTCATCCCATTAAACCAAAATGATTTTATATTTGTAATTGTAGCATTTCTTACGAAAATAAAATACTTTTTATAAATACTTGATATCTCTCTTTTGAAAGGCATCAGAGGTGGAATCTTATAGCTCATTTTGTTGATAATTATTTCATTTCTCTTAAAAGTCTCTTTTTTTTCCTCTTAAAATTCTATTAATGGAGAAGTAGTAACACATACAAGTTCTAAAACCAAATTGCTTGGCTTGGAATTCCAGCTCTGACTGTAATAGATTTGTTACTTCAAGGTGAATTAGAGGAAAAGATTATTTCTACATGGTGTTGTTATTAAGATTAAAAAAGTCAAGACACTGAAGAATTAACATGTGTCTGGCATGAAGTAAGTATGAAGCAGTCAATATTTTTTTACATAGTCATTATTATTAACTGAATATAGTCATATAGAGAAAATGAAATATAGTATTCTCTGATTAAATAAAGTTCTGATCAAAATCAATTCAAATGTCAGAAATGGTTTTCTATTACTATTTTATATTTCTATTAACATTTCTGTTTATAGCAGTCATTTTCAAATAATAATAGCACAGATGGCATATATATATATGTATATATTCCTTTAGAGAGGAAGAGCGAGAGAGAGGCAGGTGAGGGATGGAGGGAGAGGGTGAGAGAGAATCTTAATAAGGCTCAATGCCCAGCATGGAGCCTAATGCAGGGCTCGATCACACAACCCTGAGATCATGACTTGAGCTGAAATCAAGAGTTGGACGCTTACCCGACTGAGCCACCCAGGTTCCCCAACAGATGGCATGTATTTAAAATGCATCCTTTAAACATTTCCATATTAAGTAGAACAGATTTCTTGTATTCTCCTGATATAAGTGCTAAACAATAAAGCTCCAGATTTCTGTACACTGTTATGAAATTTATTTCAATATCATATCATATATTCTCTGGTCTGATTTCGTAACACCCTGTTTCCCCACTTGTATTGTTAAATAACAATGACTCTAAAATGTTAGTCTTGAAAAAAACAATCATAAATTATCCATGTGTGAATTTCAGTCATTGAAGGAGTCTTACACTACAGAGAGTATCTGAAAAGATGCACAACTTGTCTAAGAGCAAAGTTAATTAGTTGACTATGTACAATTAAAACTAGCTTCTAGGGACACCTTGCTGGCTCAGTCAGCAGAGCATGTGACTCTTGATCTTGGGGTTGTAAGTTCAAGGCCCAGGTTGGGTATAGAAATTACTTAAAAATAAGATCTTTTAAAAAATAAAAAGGGGGGCACCTGGGTGGTTCAGTTGGTTAAGTGTCCAACTCTTGATTTTGACTCAGGTTATAATTTCAGGGTCCTGAGATTGAGCCCCTTGTCAGGGTCTGTCTGTGCTCAGAGGGGAGTCTCCTTGAGATTCTCCTCTCTCTCTCTTTCCCTCTGCCCTTCCCCCCACTCTTGCTCTCTCTTTCTCTCTCTAAAATAAAAAAAAAGACTAACTTCTAATTGTGTTTGTTTTATACCCTGCCACTTCTAAGAGTTAAAGTACCATGAAATTAATCTGTTTTTTATAAATTTGTTGGTATTATTACAATACTCCTTTGAGATATCTGAAGAAATCCATGAGTGTTACAAACTGGTGAAATCACTCTATTATTTAATTGTTGTCTAATTCTATTTAGCAATGACAGGGCTGCCATTAAAGTACTTCTATTTCTTTTTAGAATTAATTAAATTGATTTTCAAAGATTTATTTTCACATTTATGCCAATCCTAGGTTAATATTTACAGGAATAAAACTTGTAGTTTACTTAAAGATATCGAGACCAAAAAAAATTTTTGACTGGCAAGAACAAGACAGAAAAACACAGTCAGGATAATCCACTTGTGAGCACAATTCATGCCCAGATAATACAGTATTGATTTTATCCACTTCAGTACCACATCCATTAGACAACAAAAACATACCTGGAACAGACATAGGTATAGTGAAGATAACAGATATAAGTATAGTGAAGATAATTTAAAATATTAAAAAATTCAAAGTTGTTCATTGAAGAAAATAAATCTTATTTGTAGATATACTTCAAAAGTCACAAGATAGACAGCAAGGCTGTAGCAGTCACCCTCACTTGAGGAAATCAAACATTTCTGTTCCTGTTTTAATGCATTAGTAAATTGTTGAATTTAGATTAAATTCTCTGTCTGTACACAAAATGCATCCACTACAATTTTTTCCAGGAAATAACACTGTATATTTTTCATAACCTTATAAAACTGAAAGGTCTCTAAGGCAGGACTGTCCTTTACAGAGCTCATCAATAACAACAAAATTATTAGGTTTAAAAATTATATATTCGCTACAAAAATTGCATTGGCATTGCCTAGCTATTTCTACTCATCCTACATTCCTCTTATAACTTCTTATTTTTTAAACTAAAAGTGTTACATTATTCTTCACTACAAATATAACCAGATTTTCTTACAAACACATATGCTTTTTTAAATCAACCAGATAGCATGACAAGATAGTACAATAGATAAACTTTTGTATTAACCTCACTCTGGTCCCAAGAACCCTTTAGAATGCCCAATTAAAAGGTATACACAGATGTTCCTGGAGGGTATTATGCTAAGTGAAATAAGTCATAAAAATACCAAATGATTTCACTTATCTAAGGACTCTAAAAATCATAAGTGAACAAACAAAGCAAAACAGATCCATAAATACAGAGAACAGACTGGTGGTTGACACAGGGAAAGGTGGTGAGGGATGGGTAAAATACATTAAGGGGATTAAAAGGTACAGACTTGCAGTTATAAAATAAATAAGTCACAAGAATGAAAAGTATTGCATGAGAAATACAGTCAATAGGGGTAGAGCAAGATGGAGGAGGAATAGGAGACCTGGATTTCGTCTGGTCTCAGGAATTCAGCTGGATAGGGATCAAACCATTCTGAACACCTACAAACTCAACAGATCAAAGAAAAGAATAGCAACAACTCTCTGAACAGAAAAGCCACCACTTTCTGGAAGGTCTTTTCTGATTTGTTTAGAGTATATTTTCTGTTGTTTTTGTTGTCTGTTGCCAAACAAAAACTAAAGGAATTTGCAAACATGAAACCAGCCCTACAAGAAATCTTGAAAGGGGTCCTCTAAGCAAAGAGAGAGCCTAAAAGCAACATAGACCAGAAAGAACACAGACAATATACAGTAACAGTCATGTTACAGGCAATATAATGGCTCTAAATTCATATCTTTCAACAGTTACCCTGAATGTAAATGGGCTAAATGCCCCAATCAAAAGACACAGGCTATCAGACTGGATTAAAAAACAAGACCCATCGATATGCTGTCTGCAAGAGACTCATTTTCGACCCAAAGACACCCCCAGATTGAAAGTGAGGGGGTGGAAAACCATTTACCATGCTAATGGACACCAAAAGAAAGCTGGGGTGGCAATCCTTATATCAGACAAATTAGATTTTAAACCAAAGACTGTAATAAGAGAAGAGGAAGGACACTATATCCTACTTAAAGGGTCTATCCAACAAGAAGATCTAACAATTGTAAATATCTATGCCCCTAACATGGGAGCAGCCACTTATATAACCAAATTAATAACAAAAGCAAAGAAACACATTGACAACAATACAATAATAGTGGGGGACCTTAACACCCTCCTCACTGAAATGGACAGATCATCTAAGCAAAAGATCAACAAGGAAATAAAGACTTTAAATGACACACTGGACCAAATGGACTTCACAGACATATTCAGAACATTTCATCCCAAAGCAACAGTATACACATTCTTCTCTAGCACCCATGGAACATTCTCCAGAATAGATCACATCCTAGGTCATAAATTAGGTCTCAACTGGTACCAAAAGTTTGGGATCATTCCCTGCACATTTTCAGACCACAATGCTTTGAAACTAGAACTCAATCACAAGAGGAAAGTCGGAAAGAACTCAAATACATGGAGGCTAAAGAGCATCCTACTAAAGAATGAATGGGTCAACCAGGAAATTAGAGAAGAATTAAAAAAATTCATGGAAAGCAATGAAAATGAAAACACAACTATTCAAAATCTTTGGGATGCAGCAAAGGCAGTCCTAAGAGGAAAGTATATAGCAATACAAGCCTTTCTCAAGAAACAAGAAAGGTCTCAAATACACAACCTAACCCTACCCCTAAAGGAGCTGGAGAAAGAACAGCAAATAAAGCCTAAACCCAGCAGGAGAAGAGAAATAATAAAGATCAGAGCAGAAACCAATGAAATAGAAACTAAAAGAATAGTAGAACAGATCAATGAACCTAGGAGCTGGTTCTTTGAAAGAATTAACAAGATTGATAAAACCCTGGCCAGACTTATCAAAAAGAAAAGAGAAATGACCCAAATCAACAAAATCATGAAAGAAAGAGGAGAGATCACAACCAACAACAAAGACAAACAATTATAAGAACATATTATGAGCAACAATATGCCAGCAAATTAGATAACCTGGTAGACATGGATGCATTCCTAGAGATGTATCAACTACCAAAACTGAACCAGGAAGAAATAGAAAACCTAAACAGACCTATAACCACTAAGGAAATTGAAGCAGTCATCAAAAATCTCCCAACAAACAAAAGCCGAGGGCCAGATGGCTTCCCAGGGGAATTCTACCAAACATTTCAAGAAGAATTAATACCTATTCTTCTGAAACTGTTCCAAAAAATAGAAATGGAAGGAAAACTTCCAAACTCATTTTATGAGGCCACCATTACCTTGATCCCAAAACCAGACAAAGACCCCATCAAAAGGGAGAATTACAGACCAATAACCCTGATGAACATGGACGCAAAAATTCTCACCAAAATGCTAGCCAATAGGATCCAACAGTACATTAAAAGGATTATTCACCAGACCAAGTGGGATTTATCCCTGGGCTGCAAGGTTGGTTCAACATCCGCAAATCAATCAATGTGATACAATACATTAACAAAAGAAAGAACAAGAACCATATTATCCTCTCAATAGATGCAGAAAAAGCATTTGACATAGTACAACATCCTTTCCTCTTCAGAGTATAGGCATAGAAGGTACATACCTCAATATCGTAAAAGCCATCTATGAAAAACCTACAGCGAATATGATTCTCAATGGTGACCAACTGAGAGCTTTCCCCCTAAGGTCAGGAACGTGGCAGGGATGTTCACTATCACCACTGCTATTCAACATAGTATTAGAAGTCCTAGCCACAGTAATCAGACAACAAAAAGAAATAAAAGGCATCCAAATTGGCAAAGAAGTCAAACTCTCACTCTTCACAGATGATATGATCCTTTATGTGGAAAACCCAAAAGACTCCACCCCAAAACTGCTAGAACTCATACAGGAATTCAGTCAAGTGGCAGGATATAAAATCAATGCACAGAAGTCAGTGGCATTCCTATACACCAACAACAAGACAGAAGAAAGAGAAATTAAGGAGTTGATCTCATTTACAATTGCACCCAATACCTTAAGATACCTAGGAATAAATCTAACCAAAGAGGCAAAGGATCTGTACTCAGAAAACTATAAAATACTCATGAAAGAAATTGACGAAGACACAAAGAATTGGAAAAACGTTCCATGCTCATGAATTGGAAGAACAAATATTGTGAAGATGTCAATGCTACCTAGAGCAATTTATACATTCAATGCAATCCCTATCAAAATACCATCCACATTTTTCAAAGAAATGGGACAAATAATCCTAAAATTTGTATGGAACCAGAAAAAAACCCGAATAGTCAGAGGAATGTTGAAAAAGAAAAACAAAGCTGGTGGCATCCCAATTCCGGACTTCCACCTCTATTACAAAGCTGTCATCATCAAGACAGTATGGTACTGGCACAAAAACAGACACATAGGTCAATGGAACAGAATAGAGAGCCCAGAAATGGACCCTCAACTCTATGGTCAACTAATCTTTGACAAAGCAGGAAAGAATGTCCAATGGCAAAAAGACAGTCTCTTCAACAAATGGTGTTGGGAAAATTGGACAGCCACATGCAGAAGAATGAAACTTGACCATTTCCTTACACCACACACAAAAATAGAGTCAAAATGGTTGAAAGACCTAAATGTGAGACAGGAGTCCATCAAAATCCTAAAGGAGAACATAGGCAGCAACCTCTTCAACCTCAGCCGCAGCAGCTTCTTCCTAGAAACATCGCCAAAGGCAAGGGAAACAAGGGCAAAAATGAACTATTGGGACTTCATCCAGATAAAAAGCTTTTGCATAGCAAAGGAAACAGTCAACAAAACCAAAAGACAACCGACAGAATGGGAGAAGATATTTGCAAATGACATATCAGATAAAGGGCTACTATCCAAAATCTATAAAGAACTTATCAAATCAACTCCCAAAGAACAAATAATCCAATCAAGAAATGGGCAGAAGACATGAACAGACATTTTTCCAAAGAAGACATCCAAACGGCCAACAGACACATGAAAAAGTGCTCAACATCGCTCGGCATCAGGGAAATCCAAATCAAAACCTCAATGAGACACCACCTCACACCAGTCAGATGGCTAAAATTAACAAGTCAGGAAATGACAGATGTTGGCGAGGATGCAGGGAAAGGGGAACCCTCCTACACTGTTGGTGGGAATCCAACCTGGTGCAGCCACTCTGGAAAACAGTATGGAGGTACCTCCAAAAATTGAAAATAGATCTATCATACAACCCAGCAATTGCACTACTGGGTATTTACCCCAAAGATACAAATGTAGGGATCCGAAGGGATACATACACCCTGATGTTTATAGCACCAATGTCCACAATAGCCAAACCTTGGAAAGAGCCAAGATGTCCATCAACAGATGAATGGATAAAGAAGATGTGGTATATATATATACAATGGAATATTATGTAGCCATCAAAGGGAATGAAATCTTTCCATTTGCAATGACGTGGATAGAACTGGAGGGTAGTATGCTGAAGGAATTAAGTCAATCAGAGAAAGACATGTATCATATGATCTCTTTGATAGGAGGAATTCTTTATCTCAGGAAACAAACTAAGGGTTGCTGGAGTGGTGGGGGGTGGGAGGGATGGGGTGGCTGGGTGATAGACATTGGGGAGGGTATGTGCTATGGTGAGCACTATGAATTGTGTAAGACTGTTGAATCACAGACCTGTACCTCTGAAACATAATACATTATATGTTAAAAAAAAGATGATAGTAGGAAGGGAAAAATGAAGGGGGGGGAAATCAGAGGGGGAGATGAACCATGAGAGACTATGGACTCTGAGAAACAAACTGAGGATTCTAGAATGGAGGAGCATGGGGGCATGGGTTAGCCTGGTGATGGGTATTAAAGAGGGCATGTATTGAATGGAGCACTGGGTGTTATATGCAAACAATGAATCATGGAACACTACATCAAAAACTAATAATGTAATGTATGGTAATTAACATAACATAATAAAATAAAAAAGTAAATAAATAAAATTGTAGGCTTCTTGTTTCAGCTCTTAAAAACAAAGAACTTAGAACCAGGCATTTCTGTCTTTACAATAAGAAAAAAAAAAAAAACTGAACAAATTGAAAGGCAAAAACTTTTGTTGTACCCATAAAAGAACTAAGGTTTGAGAGCAAACTCCCAACCTGAAGCCTGGAGAAACAGGTGAATACAAAGAATGAGTGGAGATGAGCTTAACTGAAGGAGAGGCTGCTGGAGCCATAACAAAGTAGATAGCTTGCAGAAACAGATAGGCTATGCAAACAGGGAGACAGAAACCATAAGAAAGAATCAAAGGAAATGCTTGAACCAAAATATGTGTGATGGAAATGAGTGCTTTTGGTGGGCTCATCAGAAGCCTAGACATGGCTAAGGAAAGAATACATGAGCTTGAAAACATGTCAATAGAAACTTCCCAAACTGAAATATAAAGGAAAAAAGATAATAAGAATAGAAGAACAGAATATACAAGAACTTTGAGATAATTCTGAAGATATATCATATGTATATGGAGAGAGATGAGGCAAAAGTATTTTAAGTAATAGTAGCTGAGAACTTCTCCAAATCATGGCACACCAAACTACAGATCTAGGATGCATGTCTTCTCTTGACTAAAACCACAAAGGTAGAAAAAGAAGGAAAGCAGAAAAAAAAATCAGTGAATAGTAAACTTTTGTATGCATAGTAGATATTAATCTAACTATGTCAATAGTCACTTTGAATTTGAAAATGGATTATTTTAATTGACATATTTGAATGACCTAAATATACCAGTTGAATTAAAAACAGAGACAGATCAGGGAAATGCAAATTAAAACAACGAGATACTACTACTCATCTCATTAGAATGGCCAAAACCCAGAACATTGACCATATGAAACGTTCACAAGGATGTGGAGCAACAGGAACTTTCATTCGTAGCTGGTGGAAATTCAAAATAGTACAGTCACTTTCAAAGACAGTTTGGTGCTTTTGTGCAAAATTAAACAACTCTTATCATTAGAGCCACCAATTATTCTCATTGGTATTTACCCAAGGAGATAAAAACTTAATCATATTTAATGGTGAGAAATTAGACCCCCTCCACTATGGGAAAAAGCAGTGATGTTCTCTCCCACCACCACTTATTTAACCTTTTAATGAAAGTATTAGCTAGTGTAGTAAGACAAGAGAAGGAAATCAAAAATATACAGACTACAAAGAAAAAAATAAAACTATTTTATTTTCAGATGATTTTATTTGCATATAATATGATTTTTATAACATTTTTATTTGCATATGATATGATAATTTATATAGCAAATGTTGAACAATTATTGACAAGAATTGATTTTTTTAAAAAATCTTCTAGAACCAGTAAGTGAGTAATACAATGTCACAGGATACAAGGTTGATATACAAAAGCCAATTGCTTAATTGCTTTGTTATATATCAGCATTGAACAACTAAAATTTGAAATTAAAAAAAATAACATCTACAAAATCACCTCCAAATGAAATAGATAGGTATAATTCTGACCAAAAAAAATGTACTGATCTATTTGTGAGAATCTACAAAACTCTGTGTTCAAAGATGAGAAGATTCAGTATTGCTAGGATGTCCATCCTTCCATATTTATCTGCAGATTCAACATAATCCTATTTAATATTTTAGGAACCGACTTTGTTTTTTTTTTGTTTTTTTTTTAAGATTTTATTTATTTATTCATGAGAGACAGAGAGAGAGAGAGGCAGAGGGAGAAGCAGGCTCCCAAGGAGCAGAGAGCCTGATGCGGGACTCGATCCCAGGACCCTGGGATCATGACCTGAGCCGAAGGCAGACACTTAACCATCTGAGCCACCCAGGCGCCCCAGGAACCTACTTTGTATATAGTCACAAACTGATTATAAAATGTATATGGAAAGATAAAAGATCTGTTTCTATAATAAACAGCACCATACTGTAAAACAAGAAAAGCTGGAAGGTTTACACTAATGGATGCCAAAATTTAATATAAAGTTACAGTAATCAGAACAGTGTGGTACTAGCAAATGTATAGACACATAGATCAATGGATTAGAATAGAGAGCCCAAAAATAAACCCACAAAAATATAGTCATTGAATCTCTGACAAAGAAGCAAAGAAAATTTGAAGAAGAAAGGAAAGTTCTTCCAACAAATAGTATTGGCATATTATGACATTCATGTAACAAAACAAAACCAAACCTAGAAAGATGCATTACATTTCACAAAATTAACTCAAAATAAAATGTACACCTAAATGTAAAATGTAAAGCTATAAAGTTTCTACAAGAAAATATAGAGGAAAATCTATGTGATCTTAGGTTTTGTGATGAGATTTTAGATATAATACTAAAAGTGTAAACATGAAATTAAAAAGAAATTGATAAATTGGAACTTTACATCAAAATTAAAATTTCTGCCTTGTAGGAGATACTGTTAAGAGAATGCAGATACAAAGCAGAGACTGGGGAAAAAAATGGAAAACCCATATATGCGCTTTTGGATCCAAAATATAGACTCTTAAAACTCTACAGTAGGGAAACAAATAACATAGTTAAATAATAAGCAAAGGACCTGAACATATACTTTACAAAAAAGACCTGTAGATGGCTAATAAGCATATGAAAATTTACTGAACATCATTTGTTGGTGGAGAATTGCAAATTAAACAGTGAGTTACCATTACACACCTATTGTAATGACTCACATCCAAAAACTGACAATAGCAATTGTTGGCAAGGATGTGGAACAACAAAAACTCTCCTTGATTGCTGGTAGACATGCAAAATGATACAGCCACTTTGGAAGACAGGTTAGAAGTTTCATCTAAAACTAAATTTAGTCTCCCTATATAATCCATCTGTTGCACCACTAAGTATTTACTCATTTGATTTGAAAACTTATTTCCACAGATAATGATGCACACCAATGTCTTTATCAACTCATTTGTAATTGCCAAAATGTGGAAGGAATCAAGATGTCTTTCAATAAGGGCCATATGCACCCCAATGTTCATAGTAGCAATGTCCACGATAGCCAAACTGTGGAAGGAGCTGAGATGTCCTTCAACAGACGAATGCATAAAGAAGATGTGGTCCATATATACAATGGAATATTACTCAGCCATCAGAAAGGATGAATACCCAACATTTGCATCAACATGGATGGGACTGGAGGAGATAATGCTAAGTGAAATAAGTCAAGCAGAGAAAGACAATTATCATACAGTTTCACTTATTTGTGGAACATAAGGAATAGCATGAAGGACATTAGGAGAGGGAAGGGAAAAATGAAGGGGGAGGGAATCAGAGGAGGAGAAGAACCATGAAAGACTATGGAATCCGAGAAACAAACTGAGGGTTTTAGAGGGGGGGTGAGTGGAGGGATGGGTTGGCCCGGTGATGGGTATTAAGGAGGGCATGTATTGTATGGAGCACTGGGTGTTATACGCAAACAATGAATTGTGGAACACTACATCAAAAATTAATGATGTACTGTATGGTGACTAACATAACATAATAATAATAATAAAAAAGATGTCCTTCAATCAGTAAATGAATTAGAAACTGTAGTTCATATGTACAATAAAACAAAATATACCAACAAAAAGAAATGGACTATCAAGCCACAAAAGTGAGGAAACGATAGTATATGCTAAGTGAAAGAGACCAGTGTGAAAAGAATATATACTGCATGTTTCATTTTGGAAAAATACATATGATTTAAAAATGTCAGTAATACCAGGGGGAGGGAGAGAGGGCAGGAGGGCACAAATTATTTAGGCCTCTAAAACTTTCCTGTGTGATAGTGTAATTATAGATATATGACTCCTATCCATTTATCCATAACCATAGAACTTACAGAACAAAGAGTGAAACTTACTGCATGCCAAGTAAAAACAAATAATAGTAATTTAGGAGCTTAGGGGATTCCCAAGGAGGAATTCAGACTGTGGCAAGTTACTCTAACTATACTACGAATATATAATTAGGCAACTTTATTGATGGGCTCCGGGACAAAAGGTGCAGACTCATGTAACCTTGGAAAGGAGTCGAGTCTACAAGGCTAAAGGTAAAAGGAACTGCACATAAGCACTATAACTTGAGTCGATAAAGGTTTTTCCCATGGGAAGATAAAGAATCCTGAATTGAATATTTCAATTTTCAACATTTGGAGTGAGAATTTACAAATAATCAAGAAAGGAAGCTAAAATGATCCATGTGGCAACAGATTAAGAGTTGGAATAATTAGTATCCACTCACGTTTAGCTTAATAGATATAGGTATAGACACAGGTATAGAACAGATATTGATGATATAGATATAGAAGAGATATAGATACATGTTTACACCAGGGTTAGTATTCACACACATATTTTTTGTTGTTGTTGTTGTTCTGTCAACTGAGAGTGCCTAAAAGCAGCAATGAGAATACACAGCACCCAGACACTGGTTTCTAATACCATTTTCCAATAAAAGGAACCAGGCTCCTTGGAGAAATGGCTTTTTCCAGAATTTGGACAGGAAATATACAAGATGATCCTAGAGTATCTTATAGTACCAGAACATAACAAAGTTCTCCAAAAACAAAACAAACAAAAATAAAAACCTCTTCATCATGGGGGTATGTCAAAAATACAGAAGTCATCTGAAAAGATCTCCCAATGGACAAACGTGAAAGAATTTGAACTGAAAAATAATAAATTAGTATTGAATTAAAACCCAAAGTATAAAATAAAAACGAGTCCATACTCACATAAAGAAATGATTGAGCAAATTAGTAAATGGGAAAAAGAAACAAATCTCTTTGGAAAAAAAAAATCCAAATAAATTTTGTAGATGCTCTACCCTAAATAAAAAGGACTATATAACTTCTCACGCCCAAAGTGCAGGCTGCACATAGTAAGTTCCTTCTAGAGTACAGGATGGAGAGTGGTGACAAGTGACTTTACTATGGAGAAAGTGCTTTTGTCAGGTGATCAAGATCAACACCAATAGTCATAATCATGTCAATGATCTATGCCTTTCATATGATGTGATGAAAAATGTCACTTTCATTTTCCATCTTCCTTCTAATAACCCCATCTAATCAGGAGAAAAAAATCAGAAAAATTAGGGGCATTCTATAAGATAGCTGACCAGTATTCCTCAAAATTGCCTAGGTCATCAAAATCACAAGAAGTCTAAGAAACTGTCTCAGCCAAGAGAAGCTTAAGGAGGCAAGAAGACTAAAAGTAATATGACACACTTGATGAGACCCTGAATCAAAAAAAGAACGCTATGTAAAAATTAAATAAGTCTGAAAGGTATATTCCGTAGTAGAGTCAACAGCAGCGGGCTTCAGTTAAAATAATGTATTAATATTGATTCATTAGTTGTAACAAGTTCATCATATTAATATACTAATAATTGGGTGTGGGAATACATGAGAATGCTGTACTCTCTTCCCAATATTTCTATAAATTTAAAACCATTCTAAATATTAAAGCCTATTTAAAAATCACAGTAAAAAGGATAAAATGGACATCACAGATGTCCAACCCTAATATGAATGACACTCATTTTTCTCCCTAATTCAAAAACATAAAATTAGACTAATCATTCTACATTCTACTCACAACCGCAACCCATTTATTTTCAATTGTCTTGGGAAAAAGAAATTGCAGCCACCTAGTTATAACAAAATACCACATAAATTTCTGGGAATGATATGGAAATGAGAAAACTTTAATCCCAATTATTTATTTTCTGACCTTGGGTTTATGCCCTTAAGGTACATGGTAACTGTTTTAAACCTCTAGCTTCTATCTTGAGGAATTGATATATTGTTTCCATCTACTTTTCTTCCTCAAGAGTTCTCCTCAGCATACCTCAGTGTAACACCTGGTACTAGAGAAAGTTCTAAGGCTTAAAATGAAAAGTCAAATAGATAATGAAGCTGCTTATAAATATGAGCCCTTTTTTTTTACTCAGGGGAAATAATAATGCGTGTACTCTGTTCACCACAGTAACCACCAGGAAGAATAAAGTAGACATATTTGCTTAAGTCAAATGTGACAATCTTGTACTGCCGTTTTCTTTGTTTTGTTTTTTTCTAGCCCCAGCTGACTTAAATACCATCAACACAATGCATATTTTTTTTAAAGATTTTATTTATTTATTCATGAGAGACAGAGCGAGAGAGAGGCAGAGGGAGAAGCAGGCTCCCAAGGAACAGGGAGCCCGATGCGGCACTCAATCCCAGGACCCTGGGATCACGACCTGAGCCGAAGGCAGATGCTTAACCATCTGAGCCACCCAGGCGCCCAACACAATGCATATTGAACATGGCATGGACCATCCCCCATCCTTCTCAGAGACCCCTTTGGTCTTCAATTCTCTTGATTCATTCTGAAATTGTCTTTCGTCAGTTGAGTTCTTCTTCCCCAAATGCTCTCAATACTTGCTACTATTGTGCTTCTGGTAAGCACAAGTGGACTAAATAGTTGAGTAAGGGGGGTCCCTGGTTTAGAAGGCATATTGCTCAATAAGTGCCTGAATAGAACAGGCCAGATTTCAAGCTGTTCATCTTACCATACAAGACATGTTTCAGCTTGCTACATTTCCCAAGTTTTAGTCCAAGTCTGGGAACAAGCCTCATGCATTAATACTGCAAATCAGGGATCAAAGTCTTCTGCTACAGTTATTCACTTTCTCTACAGTCCAAGTTATTATGACTGTGGATTTTCTGGTATCACAACCATTAAGAGGTCCAAATATTTTAGCAGAGGATTAACAGTACAATGGTTAAGTAAAGGGAGTTCAAAGCTAACTTGCATGAGTTGAAGTCCCATTGCCAAGACTTTCTCCTTGTGACCTTGGGCAAAATATTTTCATTTTTGGTGACCTAATTTCCCCACTGTAAAGTGGCAATACTAATGGGACTTAATTCACAAGGTGGTATAGGATTCAGTGAGTCAATATATACAAAGCCCTTAGTACACTGCCTATTATGCAATAGGTGCTAGGAAAGAAATGTTAACACGAGGTCCTATATACCTGTCCAGTACAACCATATGGAAAAATGAAAGTAAGTATGTCATTCAGACCCTCAAAAGAAAAATCAACTTACTGGTAGAGTGGTAAACCAAAAAGAATAGTTGGATTAATTGTCTATCATCTTATTATTCACTCAGTCTTTTGCTAACATCCACACGAAGCAAAATGATAGTTTGCAGAGCTTGTTTCTTTATCCATGTAATTCAGTTCAGATTCAAAGTTCCCCATAAATGTAAGTGGACTGATAAAATTTAAATCACAAACAAGGTGTCTGGGAACTCTATATTTGGGAACTCCGTATTTGCTATAATTATAACAGGCGCATGGGATGAACACTGGAATGAGTGTTGGGCAAACCAGCCCCCTATACTCACCACAGATTGAAGAACATCTTATAGATAACCATGCGCTACAGCAGACAGTTGGTGACCTGCATTCATCATTTTAATAATTTCTCAGAATCTGTAATCACAAATGGGGTTTGGTTTTCTTGCGCCAACTCAGAATTTTGCTACTCAGTCAGAATTGCTGGCTCAACTCCTAATTAGCCGACCTGTTTTTTTGTTTTTTGTTTTTTTTTAGGAGCACATTAGAATTTAGGTTCTAATCCATTGTGTTTCAACAGTTTTATCTAACTAAATAAATAAAAGTGATTTTTAACAGTAAAAGGAGAAAACACAAATTTCTACTGAATGGAAGTGTTTCCTACTTTCACCCCAGAGACAGCATTCCAAACCTAAGCATGATTAAATTCCTTTTTATCCCAACTTTCCAGTTGAGATGATCCTCACCATATTCAACAATAAATTTCTTTATTAAGCATTTCATATGAAATTTTCATCAAAAATGAAAATAATTTTCCAGGGTCACATTAAGCAAGTGTTGGAAATAAGCTTTAACGTGGATAGTTTTGCTTTGAAATCACTTCATAAACCACTATACTATTTATCCTCTGTTTGAACCTCCTCGTGATTGTGATGTCAGAAAATACAAGAACATAAAGACTTGGGCTGTAGTGAAAGTAACTGATCACAAAAGAACTTTTGATTCCTTGAATTGCAACATTAAAGGCCGAATAGCTATTTTTACTATCTTCTCAACCTAAAACAAAGTTCTACAAAGTTTCACATCATTAGTTTAAAGAAGAGATAGCTTATGAAAGCAGAAATGGATGCCTTACTGTACTTTGCTGATGAAGTTACTATTTCGGGCTATAATTCTGTCTTTTCAGTTATAAATACTTCCTTAATATCTGACGTCTGTCACAAAAGTCCATTAGGACTGCACTCACTTTTGCCTTATGAAAATATGCAAGTAAGAAGGAGGCATGGACCTGCAGACCCCTGCAGACTTGACCTGCAGAGTGGGCTTTGCAGCTACCTGGAGATTGTGTTGAGAAGGAAGAAAATCTCTAATTCAGGTTCTACTTGCCCCATGTGGTCTAGTACAATTATTGTTTGTCCTATCTCTGAGAAATAATCAGTAGAAGCTCAGGCCAACAGTATGGCATGCTTTTCAAGATACTGAAAAGCTCTTAGGTGTAAGGAGCTACCAAAGTACATTAATTTCCCCCTTCTCACCTTCATGGCTGGCAGATTAAAAGTAGGAGACTGTTGCCTCCTGGCTTGCTCCTCCCCAGCACTGTTTATTTCTAACAGTCTAAAGGTCCGTTACTGACATGAGGACTGGCCAGCAAACAGGGGAGCTCACTGCAGACCTGTGTGGTGTGTGCTGCTAGGTGGCTCATTCTAAAAAGTAAACAGATACACCCCAAAACCACAAACAAAAATACAGTGGTACCAGTAGGGCTGTATCACCCAAGGAACACAATTGGGAGATTTCAGATGGACCAATTTGTAAGTGGCAACTACATATGCAATAAAGATGGCACTCAAATCAATGGGGAAAATAGATTATTTAGGAGATGGCTTTAGGAAATGTTCCACTATTAGGGAAAAAATTAAAACTGTATCCCCACATAATTCCATATTCAAAGTTTGAAACCAGATGTATTAAAAACCTAAATGTGGAAGATAAAACAATAAAGATAATAGGAGATAATCAAAGACAATATTCATATTCCCCACAGTGATAGTTTCATGTACCATCCTGGAGATTAATCTGGCAATACAAAATCTAATTATGTATGTGCAACCCTTAGGGCAAAGAAAATGTGATCCTGGATAAAAATTCTGAAGATGTTCTCATACAAAGAATCAAAATTCTCAGAATTAAAATTTTTTGACTTAGTATGATATATGTTCTAAGTATAGCACATATATCCTTTTTTATCTTATTGAAAGTAAATATCAAAGTGTCTAGAAATGATGAAACACACTGAATTTCAATTTGAAGTAAATCAAATAATAGTATATATCTTTCACATTTATCCCATGGTATTCGAAGAGATGGAAAAATAATTTAGTAAAATGATTTGAGGAATGCACATTATTAAATTTCAAAGATTCATAATAGTGAAGGCATGATGAAAAAAATGTAAATCATAATAAACCCATCTCTAATCAAACATATATGTACAGGAAGTGTGAGCAGATTCTTCCAAAATACTCAGAATTTACTAATAAAAATATTTTATTAAAACATTAAGTTTAAAAAAGAGTCTAGTCCACTTATATCTTGAGATACAATATTAATATCAATAACTTGATCTCAGATCTATATCCATCTAAGTATATGGAGGTTTTTAAATTTTATTTTATTATGTTATGTTAGTCACCATACATTACATCATTAGTTTTTGATGTAGTGTTCCATGATTCATTGTTTGAGTATAACACCCAGTGCTCCATGCAGTATGTGCCCGCCTTAATACACATCACTGGGCTAACCCATCCCCCCTCCCCTCTAGAACCCTCAGTTTGTTTCTCAGAGTCCATAGTCTTTCATGGTTCATCTCCCCCTCTGATTCCCCCCCTTCAGTTTTCCCTTCCTATTATCTTCTTCTTTTTTTAACATAAAATGTATTATTTGTTTCAGAGATATAGGTCCGTGATTCATCAGTCTTACACAATTCACAGCACTCACCATAGCACCTACCCTCCCCAATGTCCATCACCCAGCCACCCCATCCCTCCCACCCCCTACCACTCCAGCAAATATGGAGGTTTTTTAACAAGAATTAGTTTCAGGAGTTCCTTGAGCTCAATACAACAATTACTCTTTGTCCTAATGTCCTTATCATTTCAGACTGCTATATTTGGTGGAATTCTCCCTCTAAATCACCTCTGCAAAGTCTTGGAACACCTTACCTAAGACGACCAATATTCACAAGAGTTTTTTTTTTTTTTTTAATTTATATATTTGATAGAGACAGCGAGAGAGGAAACATAAGCGGGGTAGTGGGAGAGGGAAAGTCAGGCTTCCCGCTGAGCAGGGAGCCGGATGCGGGGCTCAATCCCAGGACCCTGGGATCATGACCTGAGCCGAAGGCAAACGCTTAACGACTGAGCCACACAGGTGCCCCCACAGGAGTTTTTGATTTAGTGTCAAGGAAAGGGCACTGAAACAGTAGTCAGGAGGCCAGGACATGCACATGATTTGCCATTTTATAGCTAACTAAATATCTAGTTGTTGAACTATACAGTGTTCATAGAATTGACAAGGATATGGGGTTCTTATGAAGGTCTAATGAAACAATTTATAAAACCAAAATGCAAAACTGTTACAGGATAACATTACTGTGATTGGTAAAGGTAACAATCATAATAATCATTCAATTTAGAACTTTTTTAGAAGCAGCCTTCAAGCTGTCTTTTCCTCCTATTTGAGCTACCTCTACTCCACTCCTCCTTTACTCCAAGTCTGGCTGGTTGAAGAAACTAACAATTATCTGTTTTGGCTAATTTGGATCAAAATGTCTTCTGCTATTTTTTTTTAATTTCATTCAATGTAGAAGAGAATAAAGAGGAAGGAGAAAAGTGTTTTGGGGACATACCGGCAAGTAGATGTGAAAATGCTTGATGCATGCACTTATAAGTAACAAAGAAAGAGAGAGAAAGAGAGATCCTCTTATTTGAAAGATTCTACTATGCTAATGTTTGTTTTCTTAACAGAAATTAGCAGAAAGCCTACTTTAGCAAAAATGATCATTATGTATTTGTAACTGCATATATATGTATATATAAAACACATGCATACAAATAACCATATAGATATAGATACAGAGATATATCTATATACCTACTCCTTAATAGTTTAAGGCAATTTTATCTACAATTAATTGTAATTATTGTTGTACAAAATCACAAAATCACAAATGTAGGCAGTATGAGGAAAAAAAGGAACAACTGAACAACAAAACAGCCTAAAATAATTAATAAGATGGCATTAAGTCCTTCCATATCTGTAATTATTCTAAATGTAGTTTGATTGAACTCTACAATCAAAAGGCACAGAATCACCGGATAGATAAAAATAAACAAGATCCAACCATATGCAGCTAAAAGAGACTTACTTCCACTTTAAGGACAAACATAGTCTTAAAGTGAAGGGATGGAAAAAGACACTCCATGCAAGTAGAAACCAAAAGAAAAATTGGGGGTAGCTATATTAATTTCAGACAAAATAGACTTTAAGCCAAAAATGTAACAAGACAAAGAAGGTTATTATATAATGAATGATAAGGGGCTTAACTCATCAAGAGGATATGACAATTATAAATATATATATACCTAAATATATTGAAATACCTAAATATATTAAGCAAATACTAACATAATTGAAGGGCAAAATAGACAATACAGTAATAGAAGGGGAGCTCATCCAGACAGAAATCAACAAGGAAATATTGGATTTGAACCTTACTTCAAGAAGACCACTTGATAAAATACAACATCCTTTCATGATAAAAAAACCCTCAACAAATCGGGTTTAGAAGGAACATATCTCAACATAATAAAGGCCATTTTTACAAATTCATGGCTATCATACTCACTGGTGAAGGGCTGAAAGCTCTTCCTTCAGGGTCAAGAACAGGATGAGGATGCTAACACTGCTCTTATTCAACATAGTACTACAATTCCTAGCTAGAGCACTCAGGCAAGATAAAGAAATAAAAGGCATCCAAATCAGAAGGGAAGGAATAAAACGGTCATTATTAGCAGATAATAAGATGTTATGCATAGGAAATTTTAAAGACTCACAAAAAAAAAAAACATTGGAACTAATCTACAATTTCAGTGAATTGCAGGAAATAAAATCAACATACAAAAATTAGTTGGTTTTCCATACACTACCAATAAAATATCTGAAAAAGAAATATTCACTACATTTTACAATAGTACCAAAACCAATAAAATCCTCGGAAATAAACTTAACCAAGAAACTGAAAGATGTGTACAATGAAAACTACAAGACTCATAGAAAAAGATTAAAGAGGACATAAACAAATGGAAAGATATCCCATGTTTGTGGATTGCAAAAATTAATATTGTTAAAATGTCCTTGTTTGCCAAATCCATCTGTAGAGTCAATGCAATCCCTATGAAAATTCCAATGCCATTTTTTTTCAAAGCAGTAGAAAAAACAATTTTAAAATTTTATAGAACCACAAAAGACCCCAAATAGCTAAAGGAATCCTGAAGAAGAAAGCTGGAAGCATCACACTTCCTGATTTGAAACTAGGCAGCCATCAAAACAGTATGGCACTGGCATAAAAATAGACACATAAATCAATAGAACAGAATAAAAAGCCCAAGGGGAAATAAAAACTACTTATATTGTCAATTAATATTTGACAATGGAGCCAAAATATTCAATGGGAAAAGGACAGTCTCTTCATAAGTGGTATTGGGGAAACTGGATAACTACACGTAGAAAAGAAAAAATGGATCCTTATCTTACATCACTCACACAAATTAACTTGAAATGGACTTAAGACTTAAATATAAGGCCTGTAACCACAAACCTCCTAAAAGAACACATTGAGAAAATGCTCCTTGGTATTGGTTTTGGCAATAATTTTTTTGGATATGACACCAAACACACAAACAAAGGCAAAAATTAACAATCGGGACTATTTTGTTTTTTGTTTTGTTTCGTTTTGTTTGTTTGTTTAAATATTTTATTTATTTATTTGAGAGAGAGAAAGAGCACAAGCAGGGGGGGAGGGAGAGGGAGAAACAGGCTCCCCACTGAGCAGGGAGCCTGATGCGGGTCTCCATCCCAGGACCCCCAGGATCACGACCTGAGGCAAAGGCAGAGGCTTAACCAACTAAGCCACCCAGGCACCCCAAGTGGGACCACTTCAAACTAAAAGTCTTCTGCACAGCAAAGGAAATAACCAACAAAATGAAAAGACAACCTATGGAATGGAAGAAAATGTTATCAAACCATATACTCGATATGGGTTTAATATCCAAAATATAAAAAGGATGTATACAATTCAATAGCAAACACAATCTGATTGGGGTGGCTGGGTGGCTCAGTCGGTTAAGCGTCTGCCTTTGGCTCAGGTCATGATCCCAGGGTCCTGGGATAGAGCCCCACGTCAGGCTCCCTGCTCGTGGAGAGCCTGCTTCTCCCTCTCCCTCTGCTCCTCCCCGCCTGCTTGTGCTTTCACTATCTCTCTCTCAAATAAATAAATAAAATATTTTTAAAAAAACAATCGGATTAAAAATGGGCAAAGAAATTGAAGAGACTTTTTTTTAAGGCACATAGAAATGGCCAACAGGTACTTGAAAACGTGCTCAGTCATTAGTCATCAGAGAAATGTGAATAAAAAAGCACAATGAGATATTACCTCATACCTATTAGAATGGCTACCATCAAAAAGACAAGAGATAATATATGTTGGCAAGGATATGGAGAGAAGGGAATCCCTGTGTACTATTGGTGGAAATGTAAATTGGAGCAACCACTACAGAAAACAGTATGAATTTCCTCAAGAAATTTAAAAAATGGAAATACCATGTGATCCAGCAATCCTACTTCTGGGTATATATCCAAAGGAAATGTAAATAGGATAGTAAGATATCCTATGTTTATTGAAATATTATTCACAATAATGGAGATATGGAAACAATCCAAGTGTCCGTCAATGGATGAATGGGTAAAGAAGATGATTTTTAAAATACAATGTAATATAATTCAGCAATGAGAAATAAACAAATTCTGCCGTTTGCAACAATGTGGATACTCCATGAGGGCATTATGCTAAGTGAGATAAGTCAGAGAAAGACAAATTGTGTATGCTATCACTTATATATGGAATCTAAAAAAAGCTAAACTCATAGAAATAGGGAGTGGAATAGTGGTTACCAGGGGCTGCGTGTGTGGGAATGGGGAGATATTAATAAAAGTGTACAAACCTGCAGTTAGAAGATGAATAAATTCCGGAGAGCCAACATACGGTGTTGTGTTTATAGTTAATAATACTGTATCATATACTTCAAAGTTATAAGATACTAGGTCTTAAATCTTCTCACAAAAGAAAAAAATAATAATTATGTGGTGTAATGGCTGTGTTAGCTTATGCTACAGTGGTGATCATACTGCAATATATAAATGTATTAAATCATCACAGTATTTACCTTACACTTATACAATATTATATGTCAATAAAAAAGGCTTTCTCAAGAAAAAAAATTCAACCTGAAGATTATATTGTGAAAGTATCGCTGCATAAAAAGCTGATGGCTCTGGATTGATATTCTAGAGAGGAACCTATTCAAGTTCAGAGATATTTTGTTCTTCAGAGCTTTCTTAGGGAAAAAAAAAAATAATAATACCTTTAAAACAGAGACATACTACACTACTCAGGATGCCAGTATTTTTTCCCACTCACCTGAAAGTAACTTATATAGCAGCCAACTAAACATTTAATTAAACAAACAACATGTAAGAGCTTGTTCTCAATTAGGAGAGCTGTTTCTTCAAATGCAAACATAGATCAAGAATCCCTGGATGTTTTCCATTTCTATAATAGCTGAGAACTACATGAATACAATCTTAAAACAAAACCATGATTTAGATATCCAGCTTAGGAAAATTTCCATTTTATATATGGAATTAGATTCTTCTTAGAACCTAAAACTATCACTGGAGGGAAGCATTTTTTCCAATTCTATGGGTATGTTTACACAACAGAGGTGGTCTTTGAATACAGTGTTTCCTGAAAATGATAGTTTTCTTCTCATTTTTGTTAGCATTTATATAATATTAACAATAGTATAATTTATTGGTATTAATTTTATTGACATCTAATATTAATCATATTTTATATGTTTTATTCAAATAGTTAAAATTAACACACTGTATCACCTTAGGAAAACTTAGGGAACATTACAGCAAGTTCTTTGGCAATGGAAGCATTTAACCTCGAAGGTATTTATTTTTAAAATTCTGATTTGCATTATTTTGTTATGCAAGAGCAGCTTATTCCCACTTGCAGTCAGTATGAAACTATATAATTTATTTTTCTTTCTTTGGCCTCAACCTATTTCTCATTGTCTTTAAATCAATTCTCCATCCTTAAGTAAAAATAATATTACAATAATGATAATATAAAATAATATTATAAGATAGGAGAAAAAGATAACTAAAAGTGACCTTTTCATAAAAACATTAAGAAAATTTTTATTTTAAAACAAAATTTCCAATTAAAATTAATGTATGAATCTATACATTTATTTTTTGTTCTTTCTTCCTCTTATTTTCCCAGTGCTTAAGATTCTTTCAGTGAATGACTTTTATTTAAATAACTTTATTTGAATAATTTAAATATTTTTGTCATGACAGCTATACTCAATGTGCTCAAAAGAATCAATGATCAATAGTCTCTCTGCACTAAAGTTATTATCCAGAGAATCATGAACAGGAAAATTAAACCCCTAAAACGAGAAATGTTAAATTAATTTAAAAATGAGGCCATTAGACCGACATGGTTTTAATGCCTTAGTAGCTTACTTAAGCAAACCAAAGCCTAAGCTTGTAATGCCTCAAGCTTAAGAAATTGAAACCCAAGGACAATCAATCCACAAACACCCAACTAGGTTTTCCCAAATAAGGCAACTGCTTAAGTTAGAGCCAATCAAATAGTCTCTTTGATTTGCTTCTGCCTATTCTCTAAAAGTCTTTCCCCAAGTCCTTTGGTGGAGCACTCCCAACTACTTCTGGTTTGGCAGTGCCCTACTGGAATCAATGTTTGCTCACGTAAGCTCTTAAAATGTTTAACATGCCTCAGTTCATCTTTTAACAGTAGCAAACATAAAAATAATTAACAATTATTGTTAATTATTTACTCTGTCCAGTTAGTCCCTGATTTTGACTAGTGAGCTAACACCACACTCACCTGTTACTTGTCCTACCATCCCATATAAACAAATTTAAGGACACTGATATGGATACACACACACACACACACACATGCAGAATTATAGGATTCATGCTAAAGGAGGCTCATCCTAGACCTGAATAATGACATGACCTAGTATCACACAGAAACGCATTCTTCTACTTTGATGTTTGTTTGAAGTCTTTTAAATGACACTGTAGGTTGCTAAAGGTCAAAAAGAAAACAGAAGTGAAGAAGATCATAATGTTAACACACTATTAGGTAGTGAAATTTTACCAAATATCTATAAACATTTTAGGATATGATTAGACCATTTTCCTGACATATGCAGGATCTGACCCTATTTTGGAGCAAAGTTTTTATAGAGTTAAAACTTTTTAAGAGTACAACTGAAAAATACCTGGAATAGATTCAATAGATTCTGGATGCACAAGGGCAATTCAGAAGGTTAATCTTGAAGGGTGCCGAATCTCAGAGGAGAAGTGCATCACTGTGGTGCTCTGGTGACTTTTTGCTGCCATCTGGACCTGCTGAATGTATGGGTGGCCACAACATCATTCATCAGGCCATAGCAGCCCAGGGCACTGCACTGCCATCATGCATCCCTCTAAGTCCTTTTACTTTTTTCAAATGACTGAGTTTATTGGTCCTTAGTATCGCACTATCACTATGAAAGTTTCTTCCACCCTTCAGCTTCCAATGTTACCCCCTGTTATTTTTATTCTTTTAAATGTGGTAGACTGAGAATAGAGAGGGAAGACTTGGATTCAAAAGTATAGTGACATGCACTTAAAAAGGAGAACGTTTTCACCCAACAAAGTATCTCAGATTGTGCACACACACGCAATGGCTCTAAGGATGAGTAGCTGTAATAAGTAGAGATAATACAGGCCAACCCCCCGCCCCCCAAAAAGTTGTTGAAATTATAGCTGCGATCTTGGTAGACCTGAACTCTTAAAAATACTGACTGTCATTATTAGAGACCCTGGAAGAATCTTTTTAAATAATTTTATAGGAGTGGATCCTCTTGGTTGATATGAAGGGATGACAATGTCAAGGCTTCATGATGGCTTTAGAACATGCATTTTCTGAAGAACTTGAAAATGGACTTACCGTCTGACTGACTAGTGGAAAATCTCAGTCCGAACACTAAAATTATTAAAGCTAAAAGCATTTTTGAAGTTGTACAATGCAACAAATTACCCCACAATAAACATCCCTGCATTATTTCTTACATTTTGCCGTTTGTGGTTTTCTTTAAACAGTTGCTATGTATGCAGTTGACCATAATCTTGGGGGCACCTCTAAGTTCTCTCAAAATATTTCCAGTATCAGTCATCTGCAGTGTAATGAATTCCTTTCGTCTTTCTTCTCACTTATGTGCTTTTAAGTGTTTTAAATCAGTTAATCCCTTCTTAAGTGTATCTAATTGGTTCAAAGAGAGAGGTCCTGAGTAACTTAGAAACAAATGGGCTCAGGAACAACTTCAAGAGCTTTAGACAAGACACTAGCCCGAGACTAAAGCCTTGTGACAGTCCTGAGGCAGAGGGCCCAGCCAGGCTGTGTCAGATTTCCCACCCACTGAAACCTTGAGATAAATCTTATATAAATGCTGTTTTTTTTTTTTTAAAGATTTTATTTATTTATTTGACAGAGAGAGACACAGCGAGAGAGGGAACACAAGCAGGGGCAGTGGGAGAGGGAGAAGCAGGCTTCCCGCCGAGCAGGGAGCCCGATGCGGGGCTCGATCCCAGGACCCTGGGATCATGACCTGAGCCGAAGGCAGACGCTTAACGACTGAGCCACCCAGGTGCCCCTATAAGTGCTGTTTTAAGCCATTAAGTTTGTGCTAATTTGTAATATAGCAATGGATAACTAAAACAGAGTCCTAAAAGTATAGACAAAATTTTACTGCCATGATAGCAACAGAAACTTACTGTTATTAAGAAAGTTATATAAAATAATAAAGAAACTCAAACCAAAGATTCAAATATACATACATTTCTTTATGTCTTGGCATGCTGAATCCATTTTTTCTCTAAAGTCTAAACTAAAATTTGCTTGCTTTGGTACACCATCTTTCATAGATATTTCTTGAAGGACTTATCACATTGGAATCTGACCCACATTTTAGAAATAAATACTATTTTAAAGTCAACAGCAAGATTTTCATTATTAAAATTTTTCACATTGAAAATAACATTTTCTTTTTAATCTCATGAAGAATAGTCTATAGCACATCTTTTGGCTCATCGCCTAAATTCAAGCAACAAATTTAACAGTAACAGGTATTCAATGAGCAATTTTAAGGGCAAGAGGCAAAGTAGATTATAATAAGGTGATTCTCCAAAAATAGACTTTAATTAAATAGATTGTCAAAATTTAAAGCAGCAAGTTGGTTTCTGGTACTCTTTCTTTGCCGAGAGAACACATTTTGGTTTGTGGTGTGATACTTTTCCCATCTCAGTGTAAACAATGGGTATTTCTTCTAACTTGATAAAAGTTAGATAATAGTCTAACTTGTAACCATATGTAATTAAGAAACTTGTAACCATATTTAATTAGGACAAAAGTGGAAAATAAAGTTTCTAGTGGTTTTAAGGTAATATGCTTTGTTATGCTTTATAATTTTCTTAAGCCATTTCTATATTTAATTAAACATAAAATGCATAAAAGTTCATTTGAAAACAGATCTTGCTCATTTATTGACCTGTGGTCTATTTTCCAAAAGGCTATGTAATCTTTTCTCAGACTTTCACTTATGCCATCTTGTTCATCTTGAGATGATCAAATGATATATGGAAAGCAACAGTAGACTGCATTCATAAAAGATACTCAATTATAATAATTCATATATTTTTGTTACTAAAGACATTAAATTTTTATCTTACATATTCAACTCATAGAAACTTAGGATTTTATGCTGTAGCTTAGAAACAGGATAGCTATCCCTTTCTAAACTCCAACAGCACTGAATTTGGAACAGTTGCCTTTTTAAAATTATACTCATGTATGTTTTAACCAAGGAATTTTTATCTTTATATTAAAATAGAAAGATAGAGTACTCAAAGGCTTTAACAAAGTACTTAAAATAATGTCATTGTCCTAATAGAATCTGTATTTGAGGAAAAAAAAAAAAAAGCTTTCAAATGACAAAAAATAAATTGAAACCATAGGGAAAGTCTCCTAATTAAAACTGATGTTTCAGTATTTTTTTTAAATATTAAAAATGAAACTCTGTTTTAAAATAGATGAACAAATTCTGCATTCATTGCTCACTTTATCTACTTATAGGTATTTGAGACATAGTACAAATTTAGCTCTTCTGTTAATATGGTAAATAAGTAAAGCAAATGAATACACTATAAGAGAAAGACATGATTAGGTTTATAAATTTCTGTCAGAGATAATCCCATGCCTAAGTCTATAGGCAACACACCTGAATCCTTGGGCTAAGTGTAATTAGAATGTAACAATGGAATGGGGCTAACTTCTTTATCTTACAGATGACATAACTAAGGTTCAGGAAAAGGAAATAAATTTCTCAAATTGATAAAGTAGATGAATAGTTGATCCAGACTCCTACATCCCAGGCCAGTAGGATCTGTGGTTTTGTTCTAAAACCAATAAAAACTTTTGGTTGTGATTTTCTGCTATGCTCAGCATGACTGTCACTCCCTCAGGCTCACCATGGCCTGTTCTAGACTGGCTGGCTCTGGACAAATTGGGCCACACTAGTCACCTCCATGGCTTCTCTGACTCGATGTAATCCAGTAATACTGGAAGGTAAAATGATGCAGCAAAATTTGGAAATCCCGTGTTTCATTTTTTTTTATTGTCCTGTCATAATATACTAATTTATTGAAAGGACAAACTTCTAATAGTAATTCATATCACTGGTCTCATCTCAAGAATAGTTTTCCCCAAATAATTCTACATTAAAAATAAGGCTTTTTCAATATCATTTGCAGATAATTAACCAAAGACAGCAGAGTAAGTGATTTGCCAAGCTATTTCAAATTCCTTTTGTGAATAAACTGAATAATACTGATTGATCTGGCATTCTAGAGCAACCTATGCCAAGAACTCACTGTTTCAAAATTAATAACAATTTACAAAGCATTCTTTTTCCTTTGTCTTACAATGTTGATTCCAATCAAACAAAAATGAGAATAAAAGTAATTTTTAGAATAAAATCTTGGCCTTCTTACCATCACCAAACAGCTACATATAATGCAGCTTGTTTGACATCAGAGAGACTTTTGTCCCCTGAAAAATCACAGTCTAACATGTAATATAAAAAAAAAACCTTAATGTTTTTGATAAGAAGTCCCATAAACCTGTGAGCTTTCAAAGAAATGTGTATTTATGATGTATGGCAAGACAAATGAAAACAGAAAATACTGAAATGGTAAAATCTGAAAACAAGAGCAGTAACAGAAAAATAAGCTGCCTATCTAGAAAATACTCTAACCCAGCATGGCTTATTGGCAATGAAAAGCAAGCTGTTTGTAATGTAATTGCACCATTCCATCTAAGCCCAATTTAGTCTTATTATCTTGTCATTGCACCTTTATCCTACAGAAGCTCTAGCCACTTTGCTTCATCTTCTGAAAGAGTGAGCAGGTGGCTGCTTCGTCGCTCCGAGCCTATCATACTGCTTGCTAATGCTCTTGCCCCAAATGACCAGGCGTATCACCTCTGTGATGTGTGCAGAATCTTGCTGTGTTTATCAACAGGAGCCATTAAAATGGCTTACAAATCTTCTACAAGAGTGTGCAAGAAGCTTGATTGAAATAATATACCTTTAGGGCGCCTGGGTGGCTCAGTCATTAAGCGTCTGCCTTCGGCTCAGGTCATGATCCCAGGGTCCTGGGATCGAGTCCCACATCGGGCTCCCTGCTCAGCAGGAAGCCTGCTTCTCCCTCTCCCACTCCCCCTGCTTGTGTTCCTGCTCTCGCTATCTCTCTCTCTGTCAAATAAATAAATAAAAATCTTAAAAAAAAATAAGAAATAATATACCTTTAAAAGGCACTAGTATAAAAAGAAAAAAAAAAAAGAGTATTTGCTGTGACTATACCTTTCTCAGGGTTTCAAATAGAAAAGAACATCCATTTGATTTATGACCTGTTAGTTATAGCCAATTCTCTATTCCTCTTCTCAAAGAGAAACAATTTAAATCAACTGGAGCTATGCATTTCAAGCTGATTGGAAATAGTCATACCCTTATTGATGTTGCTGATGTTATTAATAGCTGATTTAAATCAGTATGTCTTTAATTTTAATTGTACATAGCTATTACCCCTTAATTCAGTAGAACAGGTAGGACAAGTTTGAGTTTGTGACATAATAACATATGTTTTGAAGATAATTGAAAACATTCATTTTATTTTTTAATTTGACACAATGAATAAAAATTAATCTAGATTGTAATCCTACGAGCAGAAAACATAGGACATGAGTCTTACTATTCTTTGTTCTGACTGACCTCCTCAATCTAGGAAGGTGAAGACTGTAAAACACAGTTAACAGCTGAATTTTGCCCTAGACATGTCATGCTGGCCTTCCTCTGTAAATACTTAGTTAAAATCACTAGTTTGCAAACTCCATAAAGGCAATGATTTATATCTTTTTCATGTTTGATGGAGAACCCTAGTATACCTGGTGGGTATTCAACACATACTTGTTGAATGGATGAATGAATGAAAGCTACCAAATAACTGTTATGGATAATTTAATTTTTAAATACAAAATCAGAAAAATCCATAACATATTCAAATCTTTCCCCATTGTTCACAAAATAACTTCCGATCAAACATGCTCTAGAGGCAAATTAACTTAGATTAGAATTTAATTTAGATTAAAATCTAGGATGACGATTCCAAGAATGTCAATTCTTAGATTTACTACCAATACCAACTTAAGATCATTTCTCCTTTTTATTTTTATACTTTTTTGTAAAGATACTGTACTTTGTGCCTGGAATATTCAGTATTCATACTTACTCAAAATTGTTTCTCTTCTGAAATATATTAAATATTCAATTCTGCTGTGTAAATGTCACACAGTAACTAGATGCAAAAATTAACACATTCTGGCATGGTCTTAGAGTGTCTCTGGTTGTTCGAGGACATAACTGCGAGCACATGAGGACTAGCTGACTTGCCTGCAAGTCACCCCTTGGAAGCTCCTCACCCCTGTTCTTGGAGTGTACTTTCCACCATTCCCACAATGGGAGTTGTTCCAAGGACATAGCTTTGAGATAGCATAAAGAAGTGGGTCCAAATGCCCTTGGTCACCATCCTGCTACCCTGTCTTCCCTCTCCCAGCCTGCATCTATGGTCTTAGGAGGAGTGCCCTTTGACTAGTTGGCTTAGGATAAAAAAAACTCAGGCTTGGTTTACAGATGTAGCTCTGTGATATTACAGGCACCACTTACAGGTGGACAGACGGGGCACTACAGCTTCACTCCAGGACAGTCCTAAAGACAATCATGAAGTAAAATACAACCTGTGGGCAGAACTTGGATCAGTATACCTACCTGGTTGTTCACTTTGCCTGGAAGAAGAGATGTTTTATGATCTGACTGGTTTGTGTGCTGAGGCTAATGACTTGGCTGAACGGTTAGGAATCTGAAGAAGTATGACAGGAATATTGGTGACAAGGAAGTATAGGAAAAAGGAATGTCGGTAGTCCAATCCAGACTGGCAAAGAATGTGAAGATCTGTGAATGATTTCCAACAAGTGACCTCAGCAGGGGAATATTTTAATAAGGATAGGATGACTCATTCTTCTGGGATCAGTCAGTCCCTTTCCCCAACCATGGGTTGGTGAACGAAATGGTCATGGTGACAGTGAAGGAAGGTATGCATGGGCTAAGCAACGTGGACTTCCACTCTCCCAGGCTGAACTAGATACAACCGCTGCTAATACAGCTCCATTTCCTGGTGTGATCAGTCAGCTGCCTTGTGGCAAATTGTTTACATTGAATTGCTGCCATTATGGAAGGGGCAGCATTTGGTTCTTTGTGGAGTAGATACTTGCTATATATACCAATTTATCTATATCAATTTATCCCTGAATATGGTGCCTTTGTCAAATTACCATTCACGAACTTATAAAATGCCTTCTCGAACATCATGGTATTATTCAGCATTGTTTTTGACCAGAAAACTCATTTCATAGCAAAAGAAATGTGGTAAATGATCTAAACCTATGAATTCTGTGAAACAATTGCATTCTGAGTTTATACAGAAATGGCTTTATACAATTTGATGTTTCTTATTTTTTACCAGCTATTAAATGAGCCAGAGAATATCATCTCCTAACAAGGCTAGTGCAAAAATTAAATAAAATGTTAAATATAGCACTTTGAAAAAATTATTTATAAACTTTAAAGTGAAATAAAGATTTAGCATTTAAAATTCATTTACTGGGGCACCTGGGTGGCTCAGTCGTTAAGCGTCTGCCTTCGGCTCGGGTCATGATCCCAGGATCCTGGGATCGAGCCCCTCATCGAGCTCCCTGCTCCTCAGGAAGCCTGCTTCTCCCTCTCCCACCCCCTCTGCTTGTATTCCCTCTCTCGCTGTGTCTCTCTCTGTCAAATAAATAAAATCTTTAAAAAAAATTTTAAAAATTCATTTACTAACATTATTTGCTTATTACTTGATATATATTATATTAAGCACTTCACATGTATCATCCATTTATTCTTTCCATAACACTATTATCTATGTGGGAACTAAGACTGAGGGTTTAAGAAACTGTCAAAGGGGGCGCCTGGGTGGCTCAGTTGGCTGAGCGACTGCCTTCGGCTCAGGTCATGATCCTGGAGTCCCTGGATCGAGTCCCGCATTGGGCTCCCTGCTCAGCAGGGAGCCTGCTTCTCCCTCTGACCCTCCCCCCTCTCATGTGCTCTCTCTCTCTCTCTCTCTCTCTCTCGTTCTCTCTGTCTCAAATAAATAAATAAAATCTTTAAAAAAAAAAAAGAAACTGTCAAAGGTCTCACAGCTGGTGAATGATGGCATCAACTTTAATCTCTGCAGTCTAAGTTTAGAGATACAACTTTTAACACAGTGTGCAAATATTTCCTTAAGATTTTATTTATTTATTTAAGAGACAAGAGAGAGAGAGAGAGAGCACAAGCAGGGGAGGGGCAGAGGGAAAGAATCTCAAGCAGACTTGGCACCAAGCATGGAGCTTGAGTTGGGGCTCAGTCTCACAACCCTGACAACATGACCCTAGCCAAAACCAAGAGTTGGTCACTTAACTGACTGAGCCACCCAGGCACCCCAACCTGCAAATATTTTCTAAGCATACTCTAGAAATTCATCACTTTATGAAAGGCATTGATCATCCTCAGAGAAGTTAATGTCACAAAGTATCCACTTGAATAAAAAATTTCAAATTGTTCTTTGTTTTGCTAAAAATGAACAATCATAATTTTAAAATATTGGTAAAAATTTAGAACCTCATGAGAATAAATAACTGCAATGAAAAAAAATGATTCATAAATTCCATGAAAAAGATATTTAAATCTGAGCTGGGAACATTTTAACTTTTTTCAAAATGTTAAATAATACAGCAACCATACCCATTTTTTTAACCTTTAGAGCTCCAAAGTATATTGTTTAAACAACTTTTAAAAGCAATATAAATGGTATTGAATTAATGGGATGTGAAGGAGGATATTTTAAATGGAGAGTAAAGGAGCAGAAACATATAATAGACAATCACTGATCTCCTCAATAAGAAGGGTTTCCATGGAATGGTGTTTCAGTAGTGAATAAGTGAATAACAGTTTCAGGAATGACTAAGATGTGAATATTTGGAACCATGGAATATTTATAGCTACTTGGAGCAGTCTGACATTGAGGAAAACAGAAATTTCAGACTGCCCTAGAGGGATAAGTGGAATTAAAGGAAGGATTTTATTTTTAATTTTAAGACATAGCCATGTTGTATTCTGAAGGAAATAAAGAAATAGAACAGACAGAAGCAAATTGATGAAACTTGGATAGATAAGATTCAATTTCAGGAGGAAAGTCCTTAAGTGGGATGAAGAAAGATGGAATCCAATACGAAAGTAAAGAGTTTTTGGCTAAGATAGGAGCATATACATTCCATTCACTAACAGGAGAAATATGGGTAGGAATGCAGGTAGTTTGGTAGTTTTTCTCATAAACAGACAAAGTAATTTGCTTCTTACTGTTTCTATTGTAGTAAAGTAAAAACAAGATCATTAGATATAAGTGATGGACAGGGGAGGTTTGCTGAAAATTTTGGACAGAATGAAGAAATAAATAACCAACTAAGACAAATAATTACTAACAAGTAGTAGTCATGATCTGACTGAGGTTGGGGATCAAAAATTAAAAGCAGACTATCAGCATAATTGTATGTTTTCCTTTAGTCTCTTCTGCTACTTGGGCAAGCAGATAGAAATATGTTTTAACCTCGGTTAAGGTTTTTCCAGGTAAGTATTAGAAAAGGAAAGAAAGGCAAAAAAAAAAAATGTATGATAGTAATTATACTGATGCACTATGGAATCCAAGTTATATAAGAAGAGTATGAAGACATAACTGGTTATAGAGGGTGATAAGGATAAACCATTGGTGGATTGGAAGTCCTCAGTAAGCAATGATGTGGAATAATAAAGTAAGGGAACTGTAAGGATAGCATATAGAGTCAAAAAACAGCCTTTGGAAATAGTTCTGTAACAAACAATAATATAGTTTGGGAAATTAACAGGAATGGATTGTTGTATAAGAAGGGACAAACAGCTGAAAGGGAAGAGGTATAGAACTGAAAGCTCAGGGTTTTGAATTTTCTACATAAATGCTGAAGCATAGTAACTGCATAAGTAGTATGGAAAAACACCGTTAGACAGATGCTAACATCTTTAGGAAACGAGCTAGAGTGTCCATGTTTTTGTAGATGATGTCATCCTGTATATGAGCAAAAATATCTGATGGAATGCACTGCAAAGGAGCAGCAGCTTATGAGAACAGAAAGAGGAGACAAATTTAATAAGCTTACTAGCAAAGAGAAGCAACGTGAACACATGCCCACCTCCAGGATTAGTGGTTCGTGAGTTGTACAAGAGGTCACCACATTTGAGAAGCCTGGAGAGAACGTATTGTCCATAGGGGACCTCCAGTTTTGAATTAGAGCAAGAAGGTAAAAGGAATATTCATGGTACTTTCCAGGAAGAGAAAATAACGGAAGGGTAGGAGATGCGGAAATAAGATGAGGAACTGGTGACGTGGGTCTGCATAAAGTAGAACTGACCTCTGTAGGAGTGATAAATTGGAATAAGTGACCCAAAGAGATAGCGGACACCAAGAGAATGTGAAGTCATTCTTAAGAGATGTCTGGTACACAGACACAGACACACAGACACACACACTCTCCAAAATATTTTTTTTTCTTGAAAAATGCTTCTCGTATGGTTGGGGCTATTTTTATCACATTGGGTCATCAGTAGACATAATCATAAAATAATTTGCATTTAGTAACACCTATCCATATTTTATATACTTTCTCTTCATTTTATCTTCATTAATTATTAATTATTTAACTGAGGACTCATTCCTTAGATTCTTCATACTCCGAACTAATAAATTTAGTTGGGCCATGTAGTGAAAAAAATATTGGATCAGTTGACTGAATCCCGAAGAGACAATTCTTGATCTGCCATTACAACAACAGATAAATTAGGGGAAATGCAACTGGCAATAATAGAACCTGCCATCCATATAGCAAAAGCTGGATGCTGCACTGAAATTAAAAAAAAAAAAAGAAACAAAAGATGTGAAATACTATACAAATGACAGGTTATTATTATATATTCATTTCTCTCTGTTGCTTCAATACATAAGAATTTAGACCAGGATTCTCACTTTGTAATTGTCATTCTTTTTTTAAAATAAAGGGTTTGTTAATTTTGATCTAACTTTAGAAAACAATCTTATGTTCTTATTCAAATGTTATCCCTTTGCTCTACTGAGTTCAGGAATTATATATTGTCACACACAGGTGTAGGGTAATTTTGAAAATCTGGCTTGGTTTTTAAATAGCATAATAATTCTTGTATTGTGTCATGACATTCATTTCAATGGAACTGTGCTTCTTCATTTGGCCAACTGGCCTCTTCTCAAACTGCTGTTTTTCCTCCAGTGTTATTTAAAAAGTAGTAAGTGGAAACATCCAAATTGGACTTCTAAAAGACTAAAAGGTAATAAAATTCAAAAGCTTCTCATTTTTTATATATACATCACTAAGTATTATCCATCACTAAAAAATCTTACAGATGGAATTTTGCATTTTTTCACCTTTACGCATTTTTTATACTCACACTAGCAATCATAGTAGTTTAGAAAGAAAGAAATTAAAAACCATTGTACTAGAGTTATTTTCTTCCTTAAATACTCAAAATATTAACTTGTTGAATCACTGAATGTTGTAAATACCAGTTAAACTCAATTCAAATAACAAAATAATGAGAATGTACAGTGTACAAGTAGCACCTTCTGAACTCTCCTGAGCCTCCCTTTCTGCCTATTTATGGAGGAACAATGAAAATGAAAGGTTAGCCAAATGGTTGTTCCTGGAGCTTTAGTTTGTACAAAGGCAAGAATGCTGGAATTGCATCAAGATAATTAAAAGAGCCAGGGGTCACACTTATGTTAAAGTCCATTAGGAAAATCAAACACAAAGATCAAGTCCAAACAGCCAGATGCAGTATCTGAGGGGTACAAGGTACAGAAAAATGAGTTTGGAGACTGGAAGATGTATAGGGACATGGAATCTGAGACAGAGTTAGTTAATTGCAAATCATGCCCAGGGCAGTTTCCACCAACAGAGACTGGAGACCCCTGGTTCTGACAGGCTGGAGGAAATGAACAGGGTTGAACAAGTATTAGTAATAGAGTAAATCCAATCCTTTCTCTTTGGGAGTTCAGAATTTGGTAGGGAAAACAGACAAAAATAATCTAAAATGTCATCATGTATGTATAGGAAAAAAAATAATTAATTAGGATTGGGGCACCTGCAAAATTTGTGGAAGGTGGTGGGATTTGTGTTTGTTTTGTTTTGTTTAAGATTTTATTTATTTATTTGAGAGAGAATGAGATAGAGAGAGAGCATGAGAGGGGGGAGGGTCAGAGGGAGAAGCAGACTCCCTGCTGAGTAAGGAGCCCGATGTGGGACTCGATCCTGGGACTCCAGGATCATGACCTGAGCTGAAGGCAGTCGCTTAACCAACTGAGCCACCCAGGCACCCCTTGTGTTTGGTTCTTATAAGAAGGCTTTTACTAGAATAAAGGACATTCTTGTAAAGAATTAGTACATACAGAGTTAACAGCATTGAAGAAAGATGAGATTTAAGAATAAAGCAAAAATAGATCAAGATAGGAAGAACAAAAATAATCATCAGAAAATGGGTGAAAAGACAGGAAGAACGGATGGTTGCAGATGTTATGAATAACTGGTATTTCAAGAGTAAGAAATGTCCAATTATATGACTAAATTTCTCTGAGAGGTGGAGGAAGTTTTTGACTAAGTACTGACTAGGTATATATGCTATGAGTTGATGAAGAGGCTTCATATTGTATCTGTTCATTTATGCATTAATTTGTGTTGTTTTTAATTGCATTTTCCAATTTGTTCATTCCAATATTTAATGTTAGGCAACCCCCTAAAATGTCTTTACAGTTCTCAGTGAGGGGCTGGAGGGGGAGAGGGGAGGAGGAAAACAAGGGGGAGGAGAGGCAAGAAGGCGAAGGGAAAGAAGAAGAAATCTCATTTGGTTTTTCCCATAGCTACTTAGTCTTCCCTTCATAGAACTTCCAACTAATTATAACTACCTTTTTTTTCTGTTTGAGATACATAGATTTATTATTTTTTAATTTCTATTTTTAAGTTTTTATTTACATTCCAGCTAGTTAACATACAGTGTAATATTAGTTTCGGCTGTATGATTTAGTAATTCAACACTTGCATACAACAACCACTGCTCATCACAAGTGCCCTCCTTAATCTTATTTAACCCATCCCCCAACACACCTTCCCTCTGGTAACCATCAGTTTGCTCTCTAACATTAAGAGTCTGTTTCTCATGGAACACCACATCAAAAATTAATGATGTACTGTATGGTGACTAACATAACATTAAAAAATAGAGTCTGTTTCTTGGTTTGCCTCCACTTCACTTTTTATTTTCCCTTTATTCATTTGTTCAAATTACACATTTGAGTGAAATCACATGGTATTTCTCTCTCTCTGACTTATTTCCTTTAGCATAATACTCTCCAGCTCCAACCATGTCATTGCAAATGGCAAGATTTCATTTTTTTTTATGGCTGAGTATATCCTATTATATGTATATATGTATACCATTTCTTCTTCAACCATTAGTCAGTAGATGGACACTTGTGGTGTTTCCATACTTTGGCTATTATAGATAATGCTGCTATAAACATTGGAGTGCCTGTATCCCTTTGAATTAGTATTTTTATATTCTTTGGGTAAATACCTGGTAGTGCAATTGCTGGGTCATAGGGTAGTTCTATTTTTAACTTTTTGACGGACCTCCATACTATTTTCCAGAGTGGCTGCACCAGCTTGCATTCCCAACAACAGTGTAGGAGGGTTCCCCTTTCTCCACATCCTCACCAACACCTATTGTTTTTTGTGTTGTTGATTTTAGCCACTCTGACATGTGTGAGGAAATATCTCATTGTAGTTTTGATTTGTATTTCCCTGATGATCAGTGATGTTGAACATCTTTTCATGTGTCTGTTGGCCACCTGTATGTCTTCTTTGGTAAAATGTCTATTCTTCTGCCTATTTTTCATTTGGATTATTTGGTTTTTTGAGTGTTGAGTTTTATAAGTTCTTTATATATTTTGGATACTAACCCTTTATCAGGTATGTCATTCGCAAATATCTTCTCCCATTCCATAGGTTGCCTTTTACTTTTGTTGACTGCTTCCTTCACTGTGCAGAACCTTTTTAATTTAATGAGTTCCCAATGGTTTATTTTTGCTTTTGTTTCCCTTGCCTCAGGAGGCATACCTAGAAAGAAGTTGCTACGGCCAAAGTCAAAGAGGTTACTGCCCGTGTTCTCCTCTAGGATTTTCAGGGTTACAAGTCTCACATTTAGGTCTTTAATTCATTTTGAATTTATAACTACTTTATTTTTGTTATTAATTCTTTAATGTCTATGTCCCCCACCAAATATCATTCATGACGTATATCTGCTTGATATTGTGTTAACAAACTTTCTTGTTTTGGAAAAAAAAATGTCTCTACTTACTATAAGAGTATATTTTAAAGTATGTTAATGCCTTGGTTCCTAATTTTAAAAAAGGTACTATAAAAGTTAAATATTTTTAAAAAAACAAAATTTTAAAACTCACAATATCATTTGCTGGCAAGGGTGTGGAGCAACAGGAGCTCTCCATTGCTGGCAGGAATGCAAAATGGTAAGAGTTTTATAGGTTTTTACAAGACTATCTATATTCTTACCATATGATACAGCAGTTGCATTATTAGATATTCAGCCAACTGATTCAAGAACATATTAAACCTTCACAGGAAGATTTATAGAGGCTTTCTTCATAATTTCCTTCAGTAGGTAAGTGAATATACAAACTGTGGTACCTCTATGGAATGGCATATTATTCAGATAAAAAGAAAGTACCAAAGAAGCCACACAAAAAAATATAATGACTCTTAAATGCATATTGTTAAGTGAAAGAAGCCAAGCTGAAAAGGCTACACACTGTATGATTCCTGTTACATTACATTTGGGAAAAGGCAAAACTATAGAGATGATTCAAAATGAAACAAAAAGCGGTTTCCAGGAGTTTAGAAGGAAAGGAGGAGGGCTAAAAAGGCCAAGCACAGGGAATATTGTTGCGTGCTGAAACTCCTCTGCATGATATTCTAATAGGTACATGACACTATATTTTTGAAAAAAAACCTATAGAACTTCAGCACACAAAGAATGAAACAATGCAAATCAAATCAAATGTGGGGCTCCTCTGTGTGCAGGGCCCTCTCTGAGTGCATACTTCTCCCTCCCACAAAGTTATCCCTGATCCTGTTTCATTGATCAAAGTTTGCTTAGTGAACCTGTAATCCCTTGTACTTCTGCTTGGCACAACCAGTATCTCTGAGCAGAGTCTAGGAAACCAGAGACTCCATGGGTCCAGCTGGGTTGAATCAGGCCCTCTAACTGCTACAGCTCTGCCTCTGTGGGAAAAAAGAGAGGCTATGCTAAAGACAGGTGCTTATGTGCAGCATCAGGAGAGACTGTCAGGGATGGCAGGAAATAAGGTACTGATTGCAACAGAGGTTTTATATGCATGGGAATGGTATGAGTGATCCCCAGGAATATTCCAGCCTAAAAGCAATGAAAGCAGCTAAAGTTGGAAAACTGGGCAGGACTGAGAGGATGTGGACAGTGTATCAACTAGGTCCATTCTCCCAAGCGGGCAATGTATCCCTCCATCATTTTAGTTGCCATACTCCAAGATTTCTCCAATTTGGCTCTGTAGCTTTGATACAACGTCCAACATTTAAAGTGATAATATTTATGATATTTCTTTAGAACTTTTTGTTGTTTCCTTTATCACCAAAGGTATCTGACAGTAACCTAAGGATTTTGTGAATCTTCTTCACAGCCAGACACAGATACGTGAATATACTTTGAGCCCTGAGAGGCTGCCAATAGTCTTCATCCAGCCAGAATTATCCAATCTTCTCTTCATTTAATTTTCCAGAATAGAGGGAGAGAGAATGGAATTATCAAGATTAAAGCAACCTACATTAATCTGTCCATGATGGAAAGCAATACCAAGAGCTACCAGAAATCTACACATACTGAGTAGGAAATAGAAAGGAGAGTAATCAGAGTAATCAGTATTATATATATATATATAATATATATATATATAATCAGAGGAATATATATATATGTATATAATGTAGCCAGTCTTTTTTCAACTATGAGAGAATGTCTACAACACATAGAATTCAGAGGCACCTGGGTGGCTCAGTCGGTTAAGTGACCAACTCTTGATTTTGGCTCAGGTCATGATCTCAGGGTCATAAGATTGAACTCTGCAGTGGGTTTTGTGCTCAACAGGGAGTCTGCTTGAGGTTCTCTCTCTCTCTCTCTCTCTCTCTCTCTCCCCCGTCCCTCCCCCCACTTGTGCACACTCTCTCTCTAAAATGAATAAATAAAATGCACAGAATGCAGCTCCAAAAATATTTTCATCAACCTATTAATTTTTTTTGAAATATTTATTGGTGATGGGTATTAAAGAAGGCACGTATTGAATGGAACATGGGTGTTATATGCAAACAATGGATCATGGAACACTGCATCAAAAACTAATGATGTATGTATGGTGATTAACATAACATAATAAAATAAAATAAAATAAAAAATATAAAAAATTTATTTATTGGGACCTTATTCACATTGGCATGACGGTAGATCCTGGGGTCACAAAGAGAAACAGAAAATAAGCAAAAACCAAAACAAGTCAGCAGGGAACAGCATTGCTCTTTGCACCATGACCAGGAGCTACACCTCCCACAGGCAACTTCTTCAGTCAAATTGCTGTAAACAAGGTAGATGGGGAGTGGGGCTCAGTCAGAAAACATTAAGAAAGTTGCTTAGAATATAAAGCCAGTTTTGTGCTCAAGGCTAAGCTTCTTCGCATTTGATAATTGTGTTCCTTTACTCAGGACAGACAACAGAGCCAACAAAACCAAAAATACAGATGTTTTACCATTGAAGCCAATGACTAAAATCACAAACATGCCTGAAAGGACTGGGAATTTGAATAACAATCCTAGTGGCAAATGGGCCTATAGAAGTTGCACCCCAGTCGCAGATGCAGTGTGTAACAAAAAGGAACAGACCACAGGAAGACCAATCAAAGTACAATGTCAGATGCCTCAAACATCCTCAAACCAGGGAGAAGCAGTAATAGAAAAAAATTCTACACATTCAAATATTAAGTATTTATATTAGAGTAATCTTGTTCTGACAATAAGAAAAAGCCCAGGAAAATTCCTTTAGCCAAGTAGAGAGGGCAGCCAGCAGAAATTAGGGACAGGTGAGCAGGCTGGGACAGCTGCTCACCCAGTGGACATCCAGTTTGCTTTTGCTCATGGGCCTATTTTCCATTCAAACATGAAGCCAGTTTAGCTTTAAATGTGGACAAATATAAGCATGAATAAAACATTGGAGGCACAAGTAAAATTCTACAGGTCAGGTCAGAAACAGTAAGGAATCCAGTACAGTATATGCTGAGACATGTAGTTTTGAAATATTTCATATGTACAAAGTATCAGAAAATATGCAATGTGGGTAGGCTATGTGTTATTAGACCATGTTTAGTATTTCTCTTCTTTATTCAACCTGTCTCAAAACAGTATCAGTTCAGGGGCACCTGGGTGTCTCAGTCGGTTGGGCATCTGCCTTCAGCTCAGGTCACGGTCCCAGGACCCTGGGATCAAGGCCTCAAGTCCTGCTGTCTGCTCAATGGGGAACGTGCTTCTCCCTCTGCCTGCCACTCCCCGCAGCTCGTGGTCGCTCCACCCCCTTTCTCGCAAATAAATAAATAAAATCTTCCAAAAAAAAGCATTATCAATTCAGACATGTTGCTTATCAATAAGGTGTGTTAAACTAAAACAAACAAACAAACAAACGTAGGAGGCAAAGATCTATACCTAAGATGAAGAGAAATGCTTGAAATGCATCTAGAGATATTTTTTTAAATAAAGTATTAACTGTTCGTTGTGAGGTAATAGCCACCCTCAAATGAATTTCCATTATTCTCCTTGTGACTGCCTTTCTCCCTGTTTTCATTGATAGGTACCTCTCTTGGGCTTCCAACAACATGTACAGGGTATGATACTTCGAAATCATGTAGAGGGAGCTTTGCACAATGGTGAAGTGAACACATACAGGGCAACACCTGACACTGGGAAACCTAAGTAGGTAATAAATGATCTCTTTCGCACAGCAGTCACTTTTCCATCTCTGGCTAGCACAGCATAATCCTGGCAATTCCCACTTTTATGTTTCGCTGTCTGTCTCTGTTTGAGTTAATGCTTCCACATGGGCTTCAAAGGAAAGAACTGAGAAGCCAAAGAATCACAGGCTTCCAGGAAATATTAATGTCTGTCAGATCTGTAGGGTTTTGGGGAATGAGGAATGGATTCAGAGGTAAGGAAAAGCAGAGGTAAAGAAACCAAGTAGTTCTGGAACACCCACTCCTGTTTCAATATATATATATATTTTTTTACCCCTCTCTTTTATCTTTTGGGCTTCTCTCTGATATTTTATTTGGAGAAAAGGTCTAACTATGAAAACAGTCTAGTGATAAAAAATCATTTGAAAACTTTGGATATAATTTTCTGATGCACTGGGATGTGTTCCTTTTGATTCCTTGGAAAATGTGTTTTAGAATTTTCTAGGTTTATTCAAATGATGAGAATGATTTGTGTTTTAACATGAGGCCAAAAACTACATGCATTCAGGTGGTTAGGGATCAGGATTCAGTGAGGAAGGAAGAATGAATCTATTAGCAATCTGTCTCTATCTGAGTTCTATTGTGATTAATATGGCATTATGTGGGTTCCATTCTAAATATTTATTATTAAATAATTCAGAATATTGAGTAACCAGAACAACTTCAGATCTAGTTGTTTATTATCTTAAGTGACTCTGAACTTTGCCATACTCCTCAAGAACACAGTCTGGGAAATCCGCTATTAGGCCATCTGTGTGGATGCATTTAGTCCCAGAACTCTATGATTTTCATAAAACACAGATATATACTCAAGAATTCCTGACATTTTAATACTGCATTTAAATATAATTTAATACAACAATATGTACACAACACACTTTTAAGTGTTAATGTTCCTTTAAACATAAAAGATGACAATGAGTTTCATTAGTCTCACTAAAACTATAATATAAGTCCTTGCATGAGAGGAAATAAGAACTCAAAAATACTGTGAAAATTTATTAGGAAAATAGATTTAGTAACTTCAATCCTAGACTTTAGTGACCAGATTCTGCTTTTCCTAGTAAATAGAGTATGAGTCCTTCCAAAAGTAATATTTGTCCTAGAGCCAAAGTCAGAGACTTCTACTCATTTTGCACCTGCTTTGCCTCTACTGATTCATGAGCTCCCTTTCTGAAGGCATATTCGATTTACTTTACTAATTTTCATTACCCGTTCTCAACCTTGTTCTGAATAAACAACAGAGACTGTGATCGTTCCCTAGGCTCTAATGTTGTGAAGCATTTTAGAACACTTAGCCAAGGCCCCCCCTTGTACGGGCACGTATTTACCCTTTCTCTGGGATTTACCCTTTCTCTGGGCCGGCAGAGCTCACAAAAGTGTGTGACACCAGTTCCCACCTTGATCAGGAGTCATGGACCCCTCACCTAATCACGTAAGCTTCAGAAACTTTATATTGCTCTTTCCTCTGAATGATGCTCATTAAAGGAACAATATGAATTTAATACAGTTGTTTAAATAAATATGGTGGAAAGCTATGTCCAAATGAAGTCTAACTATTGAACATGAACATGTGTTCAGAGTGTTGCCCCTCTCCCCACACCAGGAAATTAAAAAAAATTTCTTATATTGTTCTAGAGGAAAGAGGCTTCATAAAGCTTAATATTGAAGAAAACAACTTATAATAGAAATGTAGAAAAATGAATATTTTTTTCATTAATTTACCCACAATGACTTTTTGAAAAGTAATGGTCTTACCTGAATTTAGGTAGAGCAATGTTTTCCTTTTTCAGAGGTCACTTCTCTGGCAATCTTAACATTCTGGAGAATAGCCTAGATGCAGAAAGCAAAATTAAAAGTCCTATGAGCATTCAAAATAGAGGCAATAAAATCTATACACTGAAATTTATTCACTTTATCCATAAGGAAGACATGCATCCCATTTATGTTTATATCATATACATTTTTAACACATTTCTTTGTGACTTTCTAGGAGTAACTCAAAACCTTGTGACTCACCAAGGGGAAAAATAACATCATGAGTATTTCCCAAATGGCTAATATCATAAGATTGAGTTCTGCAGAACACATTTTGGGGAAATTGACTTATAAAAAAAGTACAAAAGCCTATTTGGTAATCTGCCCAAAATTGTATCTGTCAGTAGTCAGCATTTAGATATAAGCTGCCAATACCACAGCCTTTAGAATTAGACTCCAAGTTTAAATTATTGATATCATTTAAAAGCACTCCTTGTGAGGAATAGTCTTTGATTTGATGCCATTATTTTTAATGAGACATAGCTATTAACTCACTTTTATACTGAGGAGAGGGGGTTAACCTCTATACATCAAGGCCTGTTAACAGATTGCTAATTCCAAAGGCTAGAATGATGTTTCTGCCTTTGCCACTTCATTTTTAATGATCCCATTTATGTTATTTGTCCTCCCATGAACTCAATTGTAGTTTTCAAAATGCTCTAACACTTTATTAAAATGATAAGCAAGTGAAATGTTATATTTAATAGAACAGTGGTTATCAGGAGAAGTTCCAGATGCATGCAGCTGGCTGCAGAGAAATTGCTTGCATAGCTCATCAAAGATATATATATGATTCAACAGATACAGCCAATTCAGATCTATACAGAGGCCTATGATTAATAATATATGACTTTTTAATAAGATCCACAGAGAAATCTGAACCTTAGCCATGTTGAGAACCCTAAAGTAGAATATAAGCTTCTGGACGATGGTAGGAATAATTCTGTACTGGCTCCTAGATTCCCATGCCCTGGTATATACACTGTATGATCCCTTCCCCTCTGATGTCTTGATTGTGGGTTGAGCTTGTGACTATGATGTATTTCACTTCTGTGATGGGTTTCCATTAGATGACAAACACAAAGGGATTTTGCAAAATCAGTTAATTTTGAATCAACTAATTTGAGGGAGATTATCTTAAGGTAGCCGGATTTGGCCAAGGGAGGGGAGGTCTTACAAAGGGTCAGAGATTCAAACTGGGAAAGATTCTCCTCCTTTGAAGAATTAAGCTGCCTTGTTGGGGAAGACCATATACCTAAGACCTTCAGAAGGCTGCTAGTAGGAGCTCAGAGCAGTCACTGGCTGATGCAACATAAAAATAGGGAAATCAGTCCCACAAACACAAAAAAATGGATTCTGTCAATGACTTATATGGATTTGGAAAAAGACCCTGAGCTCAGGGTCAGAACATAGCCCAGCTGACACATGACTGCAGCCTTGGGAAACCCTGCCTGTGACGAGGGTTATTTTTTAATTCATAAATTTGATGATTCAGAATTATGTATTCAGTGAGAATAATATCAATTGCAGTACAATTCTCAATATTGTATCTCAAGGTACATAAAATTTAAGCTTTTGTTGTTTATTTAGTTGTTTTCCATGAACTAATTATTTAACCTGATCCCATTTTCTGCATTTCTTTTTTCCTATAGATGTATTCCATGGGTTTTATTTCAGAAATAATAAATATACAGCAAACCTCTCCAATTAAAAACAAATAAATGAAACATGTCCTTGTTCCGCAGGTCCCTATTGAGGTGTAAGAGTAGGAACACTGCTTAGAGAACAATGTGCTGTCATCACTCTGGCAGCTCCACACCTGATTTCTGTGGTTATAGAGGGCAACCGGTATTGCCCTAAGCAACGATTCTTACATCCCCAAGGGCAAGCAGTAGCAAGTACAAGTGAAAAAGGAAAAGGAAACCCGATGGCTAAATGTCCCAGTATATGTCTTTACTTCACATACCAGCTTCAATTCCACAACCACCCATTGATGTTTATTTTAAACAGTAGTTGGTGTCACCACAAAGACTTCATAATGTAACACCATGAGTGGAACAAAGAAGCCAAATAAAAATTAAAAACCAAAAAAAAAAAAAAAAAACCTGAATTTGCTAATGCTATTAAGTCAATACCTAAAGAAGGTAAGTAGAATAATTTATTGCTTAAGAAAATCCAAGAAAGGAAGGATTCAAAGTTTCTGCCAACTGGGAAATACAAGGCAAAAAAAGAAATTCTAGGGACCTGGTTACCACGTCTTTCCTCAGGTTCTAAGTTCACTGACTGGTCTGCCTTTCTATCTCTGCCTTTCCAGGTCATAATATGCATGTTTTATATATAATGTCTAGGATCTTAAGCTGTACTTGTGTAAGAAATGGGCAAAACTTATGCTACTCCAGTTTCTTTAGAACCAGAAATCCAACTCTATTTTTTGATTTAGGAATTGAATAGAAAATTTTTAAATGAAAAATTTAAGAGAATACTCATGACTTTACAAACACATTCCTGACTTCAGTTATTCAAGGTATGTCATTTAATACAGATATATTCATATTGCTTGTATGCCCTATGCTGGGTTTTCATAAATTGTTATTCACCGAAAACACTGTACCACAAATACCATTGAAGAAAACAAATTCAGGCATAAGTGTTGAAAAGTTAAAGAAAGAAAATTAAATAAATGAAATCTAAAGTATTTTGGAACATTATTCATCCATATAGACATTTTAAACAATCATTACTTAATAAGGCACAGCATTATCCAAATCCTACTTGGGTTTCAACATAGGGTTTCTTCATAGACTTGTAAGACAAAGCATCATTATTCAACTGGAAAGTAAATTTTGATGTGTTTTCAAAACAACTTTTTTTTCCGTTTTATGAACAATAAGAATTTCACAAGTCAGAGCTTTCAAAATGGAACGTTTGTCACTATTTGGAAAATTCTATCAGCTTTGATGTTACGAAAAGAAAAAAACAAAACAAAACAAAACAAAAAAATCAAGCTCTGTTGCAACTGATCTCAGCAGAACTGCAGTAAGCTTTCTTCTTGCCCAAACTCACTCAAGCACTCTATTATAGTTAACAAAAGGCATTCTGTGTCCTCCAAACATGAGTCTTTTGTTACAGAATAAAGTATGTTGCAATAGAATGACAACCTCAAATTAAACTTGCCAAGGGCAGTTAAAAGCATGCATACTGCAGTGTGTTATAACCACAGGGGTCAGGGTTTACCTTCATGTTGCAGGCTAGTAACAAGCATTCCACACTACAGGGGGTAGGAATATTATTAATGACATTTTAGGGTTTTGCTTCAAGAATGCCAAAATAATTATTAATTAATTATTTTCATAATATTTACAGAAACATAATAAGTGACACAGTGATGTTTTCTTGGCTTGCATTTCAAAATACATTTTATAAGATTACTGTGCCAAGGCAATGAGCTGATTTATCAGTCAGCTTAGGATAATAGAGACAGGGAAAAATCACATCTTTCAAAACCATGACAGAAATTGTAAAAAGGGTCATAATTCTTAACTCTTCCCTGTACTCAGACCTTTTGCAATTGGCCCACAGCATCTCCCAGTAAGAGTGTTTCGTTCCTTACCGCTTAAATCTATGCTGGGCTTGATGAGTAGTTTCCACAAAATTAAAAATATGTTAGTACTGGAACCAGGGATCAAAAAGCTTTGCATATTTCCACTTTCTCTCAGAACTTTTCCAGTGGAAATAACAAGCCCAGAAGAGCCTGCTGAATGATGAGAGCTCACACAGAAGAGAGACTAATTGTCCCATCTGAGGCCCTGGATGTTTGAGAAGTCACCAAAAGTGCTTATCTGACTCACAGTCAACCACAGAAACATGCAAGAGCCAAGACTAGAGATTTTTAGCTGACTCATAGTCACATAAGCAATAATAACTACTTATTTTTTCGAGTTGCTAAAATTTTGGATAGTTTGTTATGTACCAAACACTAAGGAATATAACCACAGAAATGAAAAATATTATGCATGCAATTGTACATTTAACAGATACTTTCATGAATCTCATATTTCTCTCATTTACATTGAATTGCTTAAGCAATAATTATATATACATTTTCTTATTGTATTCAGAGAATATCCTTTGTAGACTTCTTTTTTTTTAAATGTTTTATTTATTTATTCATGAGAGTCAGAGAGAGAGAGAGAGAGAGGCAGAGGCAGAGGGAGAAGCAGGCTCCCCGCCTAGCAGGGAGCCCGATGCGGGACTCGATCCCAGGACCCCAGGATCATGACCTGAGCCAAAGGCAGACGCTTAACCATCTGAGCCACCCAGGCGCCCTATTCTTTGTAGACTTCTACAATGGCATTAGTCTGTGAATTATTGGGTGTCTTTCTGTCTTTTGTTTCTATCACTGTCCTGACAAAATAAACCTGTATACAATTATTGCAAAAAATCAGAAGTCATAGTCAATGTCCTTCACTGCAGCCACAGAAATCCATCTCTTATCCCCTGGAATTAATGCAGCAATTTGGAAAACAGTTTGCTAGTCCCTCAAAGTGTGAAATGAATGTATAAGAGACATCTGCTATTTCATGTGTTAACAGAGTCTCACAAAGGGAGCATTGTTTAAGTATTTGAAATAAAATGTTACATGAAGAAAATTTAAGCATCTGAAAATGATATGTGTTATAATACAATATTTATAAAGGTAAAACAGAAGAAAATTAAATGCCATATTGCTTAACCATACATACTTTTCAAAAAAGCAAGGGGAAGGAGAGGATTCTGGGAAGATGGCAGAATAGGAAGCACAGGGAATCTGTTTTTCCTCACCTGAACAACAATTGCACTGGCAGGATATGTTTAATGTAATTTTGGAGTTCTGGACTCTATTTGAAGTCCTGAAACTCCCAGGGGGAAAGCTTGGATAATAAATCGTAGTTAATTTTAGCTCTTAGTACAGTAGCTGCTGTACATGTTCCATTCCCAGCCTGATGTCAGGCAGCTGTGCACATGTTCCTAGAGCAGCCTGCACACAGCTTTCGGGAGCCAGAGTGAGCACACAATGACCCTGTCCTCCAAGTATTGGGGATCTGTGTTCTGATCACTGATTGCTGCTTCTGATCACAGAGGTGCAGACAAAGAGATGGGAGGCCATTGTTGCCACACCTCCCCCCAATATGGTAAGTCTCCCCCCCCGCCCCCCGCCCCCCCGGCAGAAGTGACCTCTAAGGTGATTAAGTGCTCTTTACCACCACCTTAATTTTCTCTTTTTCTCCTTTGGGAGTCAGATTTTAAAGGCAGGACATGTACATGCAAGTGTATATTCAGTGACAGTTATAAAGCAGCTGTGTATGTCCAGTAAAAGAGCATAGAGTCAGAAAAAGCCTAAGAAGAACTTAAGTTGACATCTGAGACAAATACTTGGCATAGCAACCACCTATAAAAGTTAAACTAAAAAAAAAAAAAAAAACTAAGCAAAAATTATTTTAAAAATAGAAAACTCAGGAAAGGACAATATGATTTCTAGTGTTATATTATTAGACACAAATGTCCAGTTTTACAACATGCACACACACACACACACACAAACACAAAGCACACAAAAAAACTGGAAAGTATGGCCCATTCAAAGAGAAAAAAAAAATCAACTGAAACTGTTTCTGAAAAATAACCTACTGGCAGATCTACTAGATAAAGACTTTAAAATAACTGACTTGGAGATGGTCAAAGAACTAAAGAAGAATATAAAGTCAGGAAGTTTATGTATAAACAAAATGAAAATATTAATAAAGAGAAAGCCTAAAAAGAAAGAAAAAAAAATCTGGAAGTGAAAAGTATAATAAATTCAAAGGCAGGTTTGAACAGGCAAAAAAAAAGAATCAGCAATCTTATAGATAAGGCAATGGAAATTATTGAGTCTGAGGTGCAGAAAGAAAAAAAAAGGTTGAAGAAAAGTAAACAGAGCCTAGGGGGCTTATGGGACATCACCTAGAAAACAAACATGCATGCAGTGGAAGTTTCAAAAGGCAAAGACAGAGAGAAAGGAGCAAAGAGAACATTTGAAGAAATAATTGCTGAACTATCTTAAGTTTAATGAACATTAACACACCCATCTAAAAAGCTAAATGAACTCCAAACAAAATGAACTCAAAGAGACACACACCAAGGCACAATTTGGTCAAATTATTAAAAGCCAAAGACAGAGAGAAAATCTTGAAGGCAGCAAGAAAAAATTGACACATAATATACAATTGATTCTCAATAAGATTATCAGCAGATTTCTCATCAGAAATTTTGAAAGCCAGAAAGCAGTAGGTAATATACTCAAAGTACTAACTAGAAAAACAAACAAAAAACAAAAAAACAAAAAAGCTATCAACCAAGATCCCTATATCTGGCAAAACTGCCCTTCAACAGTGTGGGGGAAATTAAAACATTCTTCTAAAAAAAAAGCTAAGGAACTATGGAAAGAGCCAAGATGTCCATCGACAGATGAATGGATAAAAAAGATGTGGTGTATATGTATATATATGTGGTGTATATATATACAATGGAATATTATGCAGCCATCAAAAGGAATGAAATCTTGTCATTTGCAACATGGATGGAACTGGAGGGTATTACACTGAGAGAAATAAGTCAATCAGAGAAAGACATGTATCATATAACCTCACTGTTATGAGGAATTCTTAATCTCAGGAAACAAACTGAGGGTTGCTGGAGTGGTGGTGGGTGGGAGGGATGAGGTAGCTGGGTGATAGACATTGGGGAGGGTATGTGCTATGGTGAGCGCTGTGAATTGTGTAAGACTGTTGAATCACAGACCTGTACCTCTGAAACAAATAGTACATTAATATGTTAAAAGAAGAAGAAGAAGAAGAAGAAGAAGAAGAGAGCAGGAAGGGAAGAATGAAGGGGGGGAAATCGGAGGGGGAGATGAACCATGAGAGACGATGGACTGAAGGTTCTAGAGGGGAGGGGGGTGGGGGATGGGTTAGCCTGGTCATGGGTATTAAAGAGGGCATGTACTGAATGGAGCACTGGGTGTTATACGCAAACAATGAATCATGGAACACTACATCAAAAACTAATGATGTAACGTATGGTGATTAACATAACATAAAAAAATAAATAAAAGCTGAGGAAGTTCCTTACAACTAGGCCTTCCCTGCAAACAATGCTCAGGGGAATCCTGCTGGGTGAAGAGAAAGAATATTAGATTGTAATTTGAAGTTATAAAAAGAATTCTCAAGAAAGGCAATACATTGGCAATTAAAAAAAAAAAAACCTAGTATTACACTATTTATAATGTTACCTTTTTTTCTACATGATTTAAAAGATTAATATGAAAAATTATTAGTCTAAAAGCTAGCATTATTTTAACTTTGGTTTATAACTCTGCATTTTGTTTCTTACCTAATTTAAGAGACTAATGCATTTAAAAAAATTACTAGTTTAATTTGGGGGGCATAGAATGTGTAAAGATTTTTAATTTTGTGACATCAACATCCAAAACCAATACAGATAGAGGTGTAAAGGAGCAGAGTTTTTGTAAGTTACTGAAGTTAGGTTAATATAAATTCAAATTAGTGTTATAGTTTTAGAATGTCAAATGTGAGCCCCATGGTAACTATGAATAAATTAGCTACAGAATATACATAAAAGGAAATAAGAATTTAAACATTTCACTACCAAATATCAACTAAACAGAAAAGAAGTAATGTAGGAAATAAAGGACAAAAGTAAGTGACAAAATAAGTCCCTTACTTTATTTTTTTTTTATTTTTTTTTCAAGTTATGGTTTAAGTTTTATTTTGGAACATCAACCCTGTGAGAAATACATGTCTCAGTAGGATTTGATTTCCCTATAGGTACTTTCCCAAAGAAACAAACAAAAGCATGATGAGACTGCTTGATTTTCAAATGTCACTTGTTTGCCTCAGAAACAGTGAACTTGATACAAGGTTGTCCTAGAAATCCTAAATCTGTACATCATAGTTTCATTGCTGGCGGTGATTCCAAAGTCAAGAACAGGAGAGGCAGTATTACCTCAGCCCACCTTGCTCAAACTTGATATTTGGCTCCTTCCTGAATGGAGATGAGAAAGGACACAGCCTCCTGTTCACAGGAGTGAGCACTGTGCAGAAATCTTTAACACCTACAGAGAGGGGCTTTCTGTCATCTTCGCTGCCCACAGCGCAACCCTTTTGCCTTCCTCCCAGCCATTACCCTCCTCTATTCTTTTCTTTCTTTTTCTTCTTTCTTTCCTGTTCATATTTGTGTTTTCTTTTACTTACACTTTTTTTTATTATGTTATGTTAATCACCATACATCACATCATTAGTTTTTGATGTAGTGTTCCATGATTCATTGTTTGCATATAACACCCAGTGCTCCATTCAGTACATGCCCTCTTTAATACCCATGACCAGGCTGACCCATCCCCCACCCCCTTCCCCTCTAGAACCCTCAGTTTGTTTCTCAGAGTCCATCCTCTCTCATGGTTCTGCTCCCCCTCTGATTTCCCTCCCTTCATTTTTCCCTTCCTGCTATCTTCTTCTTCTTTTTTTTTTTTTTAACATATAATGTACTATTTGTTTCAGAGGTACAGGTCTGTGATTCAACAGTCTTACACAATTCACAGCACTCACCATAGTACATACCCTGTCCCTTACTTTAAATGTAAATGGATTTAACTCTCAAATCAAAAGACAGAGATTGGCAGAATGGATAAAAACGTATAATTCAACTATGTGTTATCTACTAGATATTCATCCTGGACCAAAAGACACAAAGAAATTGAAAGTAAAAGAATGGAAAAAATGATCCCATGCAAATAGTAACTAAAAGAGTACAATGGTAGCTATACAATTATCAGACAAAATAGACTTTAAATCAAAAAAAGTTTATAAGAGACAAAGGGTCACATTGTATATTAATAAAAGGTGTAACATATCAAGAAGATAAAATAATTATAACATTTGTGAATCTAGTAACAGACTACCAAAATATATAAAGCAAAAACTGAGAGAAGGGAGAATTACATAGGTCTACAATAATAGTTGGAGACTTCAGTACTGCACTCTGAATAATGGATAGAAAACCAGACCAAAAAAGCAGAAAGAGTCAACTTGAAAAACATAGTAACTAAGTAGACCTAACGGACATATGCAAGACACTCTACTGAACAGCAACGGCACACTCATTCTCTCAAGTGCACACGGGACATCTTCCAGGATAGGCCATGTGGTAGGCCACAAAGTATGTCTCAGTAGATTTGAAAAAGATAGATATCATACAAAGTATCTTCTCTGACCAGGAAATGTAATACTAAGGAGAAAATCAATAGATGCAAACTCTTACATGAAAAACAAGAACGATCTCAAATCAACAGCCCAACTTGACAAATTAAGGCAGTGGAGGGAGGATGACAAACTAAGCCCAAAGCTAGAAGAAGGAACCAATGATAATCAAAATAGATACTAGATGGGCATCTGCGGGGCCGACTCTTGATTTCAGCTCAGGTCATGATCTCAGGATTATGATATTGAGTACCATGTCAGGTTTCATGTTTAGCGGTGAGTCCACGTGAGGTTCTCTCTCCCTGTTCCCCTCCCCCCACTTGCACTCTCTCTCTCTCTTTCTCTAAAATAAATAAATAAAATCTTTAAAAAAATAGATATTAGAAAAACAGTAGAGAAAATCAGTGAAACCAAAAATTCCTTGAAAAGATCAAAAGAATTGACAAAATTTTAGCTACATGGACTAGAAAAATAAAAAAAGAAAGAAGACCTGAATTAATAAAATCAGAAATGAAAGTGGAGATGTTATTGCCAAATCAATAAAACTAAAAAAGATTTTAAGAGAGTACTATGAACAATTATATGTCAAAAAATTGAATAATCCAGATAAAATCGACAAATTCCTAGAAACAAAAATTTAAGACTAAATCACTAGGAAATACAAAACCTAAAGGCATCACACTCCCTGATTTCAAACAATACAAAGCTACAGTAATTAAAAACAGTATAGTATTGGTGTAAAAAAAAAAGATCAATGGAACAAAATAAAAAAATCAGAAATAAATCCACACATATACAGTCAACTACTTTATGACAAAAAAGCCAAGAATATTCAATAAGAAAGGTACAGTCTCTTCAATAAATGATGTTGGGTATATTGGACAGTCACGTGCAAATTAATGAAATGAACTACTCTTATACCACACACAAAAATTAACTCAAATTTATTAAAGATTTGAACATAAGACTAACTATAAAAATTCTAGAAGAAAACAAAATCAGTAAGCTCTTTAACATAGATTTTGGTGATGATTTTTTTAATCTGACACTAAAATCAAAAGCAACAAAAGAAAAAATTAAAAAGGGGACTAAATCAAACTAAAAAGCTTCTGCACAGCAAAGGAAATGATCAACAAAATGAAAAGGCAACCTACTGAATGGGAGAAAATTTTTGCAAATCATGTTTCTGGTAAGGGTCTAGTATCCAGAATATATAAAGAGGTTACACAGCTCAATAGGAAAAAAAAAAAAAGTTAAAAATGGGCAGAGGACTTCAGTATATGTGCTGCCGAAGTGAGCACTGGGCAGAGGACTTTAATAGACATTTTTCCAAAGAAGACATACAGATGGCCAAGAGGTACATGGAAAGATACTTAACCTCACCAATCATCAGGGAAATGCAAGTCAAAACCACAATGAGAGATCACCTCACACCTGTTACCCTGGCTAGAATCAAAAAGACAAAAAATAGCAAGTGTTGGGGAGGATGTGGACAAAGGAGAACTCTCATGCAGTGTTGCATGGGAGTGGGAATGTAAATTGGTGCAGCCACTATGGAAAATATAGAGGGTCCTCAAAAAATTAAAAATAAAACTACCGTATAATCCAGCAATATACCTTCTGGTTATTTATCCAAAGAAAATGAAAAGAATAAACTGAAAAAAAATATGCAGCCCCATTTTCATTGCAGCATTATTTACAATATCCAAGATAGGGTACAACCCAAGTGTCCATTGATAGATAAAAATGATGTGGTACATATACACAATGAAATACTATTCGGCCATAAAGAAAGAATGATACATTGCCATTTGTGATGATATAGATGGACCTTGGGGCATTATGCAAAGTAAAGTTAGTCAGACAAAGAAAGATAGATACTTTATGATCTCTCCTACATAGAATCTAAAATATATATGTAACCAAGCTCACAGATACAGAGATCAGATTGGTGGTTGTCAGATGCAAGGAGTAGTGGGCAGGAGAAATGTGTGAACTATTTTTGTTGTTTTTCTTGTAGTTTAAATTTGATTTAAAAAAACATAATCACTAATCAAAATTATCTGGATATAAAAAAGCCCTAGGTGAATTCTACCAAACATTTAAGTAAGAACTATTAGCAATCCTTAAATTTTTCTAAATAATTGAAGAGACAGGAACACTTCCCAATTCATTCTATGAAGCAAGCATTACCCGATACCAAAGCCAGATAAAAACACTACAAAAACCTACAGATCAACATCACTTATGAACAATGATGTAAAAATCCTCAACAAAATATTGGCAAACCAAATTCAGCTGCATATTACAAGGATTTTACACCATGACCAAATGGGATTTATTGGTGGAATGCAAAGATGATTTAACATGTAAAAATCAGTTGATGTAATACAGCACGTTAACAGAATAAAGGGGGTAAAAACCACATGATCATCTCAACTGCTACAGAGAAAGCATTCAACAAAATTCAACACTCTTTCTTGATAAAAGTACTCAACAGGTTCACATAGAAGGAAAATCTCTCAATAAAATTAAATCCATATATTCCCATAACAAAATTTATACTCAGTGTTGAAAGACTCAAAGCTTTTCCTGTACAACTAGAAACAAGGCAAAGATGACTGCTTTCACCAATTCTATTCAACATAGTCCTGAAAGTTCCAGCCAGAGAAATTTGGCAAGTAAAAGAAAGAAAGATATCTAAATTGGAAAGGAGGAAGTAAAATTAATTCTGTTTGCAGATGATATGACCTTGTATGTAAAAACTCTAAAGTTTCTACACACAAAAATATTGTTACAACTAATAAATTAATTCAGCAAATTAACAGGAAACAAAAGAAAAAGATAAAAATAAGTTACGTTTCTGTACACTAACAATGAACAATCTGAATAGGAAATTACAAAAGCAATTCCACTTACAATAACATCAAAAATAACAAAATACTTAGAAATTAACTTAAGCATGAAATTAAAGACCTGTATGATGAAAACTACAAAACATTGTTGAAAAAAATTAATTACACAGAAACCCATCCCATGTTTATGAATTTGAAGACTTAATATTGATAAGATGTCAATACCACTGATCATCACCTAAAGATTCAATGCAATCCCTATCAAAATACCCAATGGTATTTTTTTGCAAAAATAAAAAAATTACATATTAAAATTCATATGGAATCTCACGGTATCCGAAATAGTCAAAAAATCTTGAAAAAAAGAACAAAGCTGAAAGACTCACACACGTCCTAATTTCAAAATTTAACTACAAAACTTTTGCACACATATATTGTAATACTAGAACAACTACTAAGGAAACTTCAAATAGCAGTGTATTCAAACACATAAATAAATCAAAATAGAATAAAAAAATTGAATTCTTTTCTTCTAAAAAGATTTATTTATTTATTTGAGAGAGAGAGCATGTGTCAGGGGAGGGACAAAGGTGGAGGGAGTTAGAATCCTCAAACAAACTCCCCGCTGAGCATGGAGCCCCCCCATGGGGCCCAATCCCAAAGCAAGAGTCACCTGCTTAACCGAGTCACCCAGGCACCCCTCAAAATGGAATTCTAAAACTGTTCAAGTAACCAATCAGAGGGAAAAAAAAAAAAAAAAAAACAAATGAGAAACAGGAAGAATATAATAAAACAAATAATAAAATGGCAGACTTCAGCTCTAACATGTCAATTAATTATACAAGTGGAAATGATCAAAATATTCCAATTAGGGGTGCCTGGGTGGCTCAGTCGTTAAGCGTCTGCCTTCGGCTCAGGTCATGGTTCCAGGGTCCTGGGATCGAGCCCCACATCGGGCTCCCTGCTTGGCAGGAAGCCTGCTTCTCCCTCCCCCACTCCCTCTGCTTGTGTTCCCTCTCTTGCTGTGTCTCTCTCTGTCAAATAAATAAATAATCTTAAAAAAAATATTCCAATTAAAAGAAATTGTTTGATGGATTAAAAATCCTAACCCAACTATAAATTGTCCAAAAGAAACTCAGTTCAAACATAATGATATATGTTAAGAGGATGGGAATAACATAATATTCAAATATTAATCAAAATAAGCAGGAGTGGCTATATTAATATCAGATAAATTAGACTTTAGGGGAAAAAATTACCAGGGACAGAGGCACCTGGGTGGCTCACTCAGTTAAGTATCTGCCTTTGGCTCAGATCATGATCTCAGGGTCCTGAGATCAAGCCGCCCATCAGGCTCCCTGCTCAGCTGAGAGGCTGCTTCTCCCTCTCCCACTCCCCCTGCCTGTGCCCGTGCTCAATCTCTCTCTCTGTCACAAACAAATAAATAAATTTAAAAAAAAAAAAAAATCCCAGGGAAAGAAGGCAACACTATATAATAATAAAAACATCAATTGACCAAAGGGCGCCTGGTGACTCAGTTGGTCAAGCAGCCAACTCTTGATTTCAGCTCAGGTCATGATCTCAGGGTCCTGGGATGGAGTCCTGGCTCTGGCTCTTGGCTCTGTGCTCAGCGGCGAGACAGCTTGGGATTCTCTCTCTCCCTCTGCCCCTCCCCCGGCACTGGCACATTCTCTCTCTCTCTCAAATAAATAAATAAATCTTAAAAAAAATTAATTGACCAAGAATATAGAGCAACCCTAAATTTTTATTCTTTAAACAACACTTCAAAATACATAAAAAAAAGCCAAGAGAGCTGAAAGAAGAAATAGACAAATGCATGGTTTTGGTTAAGGACTTAAACACCCCAGTCTCAACAGTTTATATTGGCTTAAAAAATCTGCAAAGATATAGAAATTAACAATACCATCAATCAAAAGGATCTAATGGATTTTATAGAGCATTCCACCTAGCAAAATTAGAATATATATTCTATTCATGTGTCTGTGGAACAATCAACATAGATCATATACTGGATTATAAAACAAACATTAACAAATTTAATGACAGGAGGAAAATCTTCAAAGATGTAGAAATTAAACAACAAAATTGTAAATATTCCATGGTTCTAAGAGAAAGTCTCAAAGGAAATTAAAAAATACACTAAACTGAATGAAAATGAAAATATAACATCAAAAGTTATTGCATACACACAAAACAGTTCTGAGAGTGAAATTTATAGCACTAAATGCTTACATTAGGAAAGACTGAATATCTCAAATCAATAATTTAAGATCCTACCTCAAGAAACTAGAAAAGGAACAAAATAAAGTAAGCAAAAAGAAGGTAAAGGTAAGAATGCAGGTCAATGAAATTGAAAAGAGTAACTTTAGCAAAAATTAGCAAGGTAAAATCTGATTTTTAGAAAAAAATAAACAATAATGTTAAGTCTTTAGCAAGAGTGACAGAGATAAAAACACTGAAAACACACAAAATATCAAAAAAGCCCTGCAGTCATTAAAATAAGGGAAAACTATGAAAAACTTTCTTCTTTGAATTCACCAAGAAATGGATTAGTTTCTTGAAGACAACAAACAACCAAACTTGGAAAAAAAAATAAACCAAATGGCCTAATATGATTAAATAATTTATAATTGTAATTAAAATCTTCTGAAAAGTAATGTCTATCCTGAGATGGTTATTGGAGAGTTTTGCCAAATATTCAAAGAGGAATTTAAACCATTTTATATAACCTTTTTCCAAAACTACAAGAGGAAGGGAACATTTTTCAACTCATTTCATGAATCTAGTATTAAGTGATGCCCAAACCAGACAAGTACAATACAAACAAAAAAGAATACTAGAGAACAATATCTCTCTTATATACTTAGAAGTAAAAAAACCTCAAAACTAAATTAGAAAACCAAAGCAAACAATGTATAAAAATAATTATATGACCCACCAAAAGTCCAGGTGGGTTTGGTTCCAGGTATACAAGGCTGGTTCAATATTTGAAAGTCAGTCAGTGTTATCCACTGTTTCCACAGTTTAACAAGAGACAATCACATGATCACATTAATAGATGAAGAATAATTTGATAAAATTCAACAGACACTCTGCAAAAACAAATAAAAAGACTCCTAACAACAACAACAATAACAAAACCCAGGGGTGCCTGGGTGGCTCAGTCAGTTAAGTGTCTGCCTTTGGCTCAGGTCATGATCCCAGGGTCCTGGGATTGAGCCCGCTAGTGGGGCTCCCTGCTAAGCAGGGAGTCTGCTTCTCCCTCTGCCCCCCCCCCCGCCCCGGGCTCGTGCTCTCTCTCACACGCTCTCTCTCAAAATAAATAAATAAACAAACAAACAAATAAATAAATAAATAAATAAATAAATAAATAAATCTTTAAAAAAAAAATAACAAAAGCCCAAAACCACAGCTAACATCAGACTTAATGGTGAAAAGACAGAAAGTTTCCCTCTAATATTGAGAAGACAATAATGTCTGCTGTCACAACTCCATTAAACATAGCACTTTCTTTCTTTTTTTTTTCCAACATGGTATTTTAAATTCTAACCAGTCTAAATACTGGAGAGGAAGAAGTAAAACTGTCTCTATTTACCGACCATATAATTGTCTGTGCAGGAAATCCAAAATAATTTATAAAAAAATCTATTACTAATAATTAGTGAAGTTATAGGATACAAGGTCAAAATATGAAATTAAACTGCATTTCTACATACTAACATCAAATAAGCAGAAACCAAATTTAAAAATGCAGTGCTATTTAGGATCACCCCAAGGAAAAAGAAATATTAAGACATAAATATAACAAATATGCACAGCACCTGCATAGCAAGAGTTACTTCTGTAACTGTTGATGAAATCATTCAAAGAGGACTTAATTAAATGGGTGACATACCATGCTTAGGGACTGGTGGACAGGTGTGCCTGGCTGGGCATGAAAACTATCATATAAGTTTAATTACTTCACATAGTTAAATTAAGCAATACTAAGTCAATTGTACACTTTCCAGTGTAAGAGACTCTAGACATCTAGAGATGAGTACAAGAATGAGACACAAGAGAAAAACATCAGTAATACAGCACAGAAAGATTTTGGATGTATTTTGGCTAGCATTCTTTTCTTGGTTTTCACTTTGAATAAATGACTAGGCTGCAAAATGTTTTCAATATATACATACATCGGTTTGCTAATGTATCATTCCTATCACTGACTGTACTGTGATATAGAATGTTTATCTTTCCAAGTAGAGAATTTTCTAGAGCAAAGTGAATGGGAATCCCTGGTTGGGAATGGAGACTAATCTTTACATTAAATTGACTTCACTTATTAAATAGAATGGTATTAAGCCATTTGTACTTCTTTCAGTAAACAAAGCTATTTTTGTGAAGTTCATCAATGCAGAATGCAACTATCTATTCTATTCTAAAGATTAAAAACACCTGACTGAAAGTTCAAGCAGTTCTTAAAAATGAGAAAAAAAAAATTTTTTTTTTCCTTAGGGAATAAAAGAAAGCTTAGTTTCTATGGATTTGGGTTATTTGGTTATTTTCTTAATTCATGACACACATGAAATAAGCTAAAGTCAAATTTAAAAACCTGTAAATAAGGAATGACTCATTCTTTGACCAGAATGCCAGAGAAATATTCACAAGGACAAAGTTTATCCTCTGATATATAGCCCTACTTTTTAAGATGGCTGAAACACATACTATTTCCAATTGCTGGTATAAGGTTATATATTTCATAAGACTATTTCTCTTTATACATCACCAAATATTTGAGTGCCTACTAAGAACCCAGTACTGGCCTAGAGTCTGTGAAGGCAGCAGAGAAAGAACACAGAAAATGAATAAATAAATGAAATTTATATGATATGTGATATGTTAAATGCACCAAAGAGAATTGCAACCAAAAATCCCCTAGTGATTTAAAATGTATCTATTTGTAGTTTACTTAAAAACCTAACTGCTTTTAAATATCTTTTGACTTTTCAGAACTAAACTACCATTTCAGAGAGAATGTCTCATAGTTATGGCTTTAATCTGACAAGTACCAGTTAATGGGATTTGCTGTGTCATCTACTATTCATGCTTGTCATTTGAGAATTATGTATTCTCTAGTAAAAAGTAATCACTTTCAGAATTTGATACTGGAACAGAACATGTTCATGTGCAAAGTTCTTCATAATTGTTCATCATGTCACATCAACCATGGTAAAGCATCTGAATAGCAGCAGAGTAATATTTTATCCTCCTTAAAAATTTTAAGCTTGCATATAAAAAGGAAAAGGTAATTTCCTGTTAATTTTTACTTTATGACCACATTTTAAGTATATTCAGCCAGCCCATGGTGATATAAGCTCAAAGAAGAGTCTCTTTGTATCAAGGTCTTTGATATCAAGAAGAACATTAAGATGGGGGAAAAAGAAAGTAGAAAAAGCAAACACAAAAGGTAGATCAAACTCACAAATTTTCATCTTTCAGTTCAATAATTTGTAGTGCTAAAGGATACAGTTGTAAAGATACAGTAATCTTGAAAAGGTAAGATTCAATATAAGTAATAGTTTTGAATTCTTAATTTTGTCATTTTGCACTTCTGAATTTTAAACTACAACTACGATAATCTGCTATTATGAAAGAACATATGTAGCAACATTTTGAAAGTTAAGTAAACCCCTGAGAAGAAATTTTTAATACTTAATTTTTCTATAGGAAATTTGCAAAAATAGGGGAACCCACACTTCTGAGAAATTATATTTTTGAATACTCAGAAGCAACAGTAAATTGTATTTTTAATTAATAGAGTCATATTATGATGATGTAGATATTTGTCAAAATTTAAAACTAGGAAATATGAGACTTAATGGCTATAGATGAAATGAGTCTCCTTGAAAGGAAGGTAAAATAACTGCTGAGTTAAGGAGAAATGTTTTCTTTTCTTTTCCCTGTTTTCATGACCAAAGAATTTGGAATGAGGAAGGGCATTACTAAACAGTGAGGGAAGGGGCCTCTCTTCTGAAGGAGCTAGGACCTAGGCAGCAAGGAATTTGGCTAGTTGGATCTGGAAGCAGGTGGTTAAGAACTCCTTCATAGGGGCGCCTGGGTGGCTCAGCTGGTCCCAGGGTCCTGGGATGGAGGCCCCCACCCCCCGCAGTCGGGCTCCCTGCTCAGCGGGGAGTCTACTTTCCCTCTGCTGCTTCCCCTGCCTGTGCTTGCTCTCTCACCCTCTCTCTCTGTCAAATAAACAGATAAAATCTTAAAACAAACAAACAAACAAACAAAAAACTCCTTAGGAAAAAGGCTGGAACTATGTCCTCAAAATTAGCCAAATTACACTATGTGTAATCTCCTAATTTCCTTGAGCCACTAGTAAAGTCTTCCTAAATGTTTCAAGATGATTTCGGCAGTGCCTGGCAGTGGTGTTTGAGAGAAAGTATCTGTTTTCAAGCTCCCATTAGGTAGGAAAGGGAGCATCCACTGAAGTAGATGGGGTAGTAGGGTAGGTAGAACATTTTCCCCAATGGGGGCACGTGGGTGGCTCAGTCAGTTAAGCGTCTGCCTTCAGCTCAGGTCATGATCCCAGGGTCCTGGGATCGAGCCCCGCATCGGGTTCCCTGCTCAGTGGGGAGTCTGCTTCTCCCTCTGACCATCCCCCCTCTTGTGCACTCTCTCTCTCTCTCAAATAAATGAAATCTTAAAAAAAAATAAAAAGAACAATTTCCCCAATGGAATTCCAGGGGTAGTCAGATGGTAGGAGCAGAATTAGATTGCTGTGTAATTATGAATGAGTAACCCAGCTGATTGACATCACACCAGAATGATTTGGCTTCACATATATGCCTTAGATACCCCTATCTATCCCAGCTCTCTAGATAAAATAAAATTTTAGACTGCTAAGGACAGATACCATAATGGAAGATAAAGTCCTATTAGCTACCACATGGTTCTTAGTAACCAGTTGACTTTAGGGTCAACTCTTGGTACTGTCTCATTTTCCCTCTGGCTTTGTTACACTGCTTTCCTACCCAAAGGCTGTTCACAGAGCTGCCCTAACAAGAGCCAGGGTGATGATTCTCTCATCTCAGGTATTTCTATCAATAACTTCTTTTGTCCTCCCAAGTGAGTGGTAGCCAAGTCAAGCTCTCCAGCTTACCAGTCTGTAATTTCCACAACTCACTGAATTGAACCACATAACATTTTTTTCTCCTGCTCGCTCTTCTCCTTCCTTCTGTCTCCTCTTTCCCTGAGTTTCATCCTCTTTACTTCATTCTTATAAAGCAATTGAGGCCAGAATACAGAGGATTTGAATGTCTAGCTAAGATTATATACTGTATCAATGTACAATGAGAAATGAACCATGTTTTTGAAAAAAAATAATTATTCCTTCTTGATGTAATTTAGGGTCTTATCTTCTGCACCTTAAAAAGTTAGTCAACTTTTTTTTTTTTTTTTCCCAGATCGTTCTACACTTTTCCTCTTGGGAACTCTCTCCTCATTTTACCAGTGCTTTCAAGTCTAGAGCCTATTTTATCATAGAATTAATCATTGATTTTTATCTCTAGGCCAAAGTTTTTCCTGAATTCAAACATACGCAACATCCTACCATATGTTTCCTCTATGTAATCTTGAAAATCAACATGCTGAAATTGGAAGTTAGTCTTTTCCCACCCCAAACACACCCATCTTTCCACAGAGCCTGTCTCCATCAACGGTACCATCACACTTTAGTCTTCTAAGCCAGGAAACTGATTTCTTCCTTCACTTCTGTCCTCCACATTCAATGGGCCATTAAGTTCTTTTAAAATGTCCTCCTAATTATTATTTTTTATTCTGTTAAATCCTCCTAATTATTTCTTAAACTTACACACCAAGTCTTTCCACCTCCCTTGGCCTCTACTTGGGTTTATTCGGTTATCATTTCATGCTTAGATTTCCATAATCACACTGATCACATAGTGTTCCACATAAAAACTCCTCATTTATCCTGTTTCCTGATGCTTAAGTTATTTTTTCTAAATTACAAACATAATCTTTTAAAAATGCAAATGTGTAATCATGCAGCTCCTCAGCTTCAAGTCCTTTCATGGATCTCCCTTTCCTTCTGGACACAATATTGCTTAGAATAATATTCATTGTCCTTAATGATATGTTTGTAAGCCTTGACTTTACAATTTCATTTTCTCCTCAATTTTACTATCCCATAGTCATTGTCATTCTTCAAATGTGAATTTCTCTTTTTGCACCAGTGTTACTTTCCATTGGTGGTTGCATCTGACTGGACTCTCCTTTCTCTGTGCCCTTTAACCTCATATACTTCTACCAGGAAGCAAATGGGGTTGTTCCCATTTGTTTTCCAAAACTCTTACAGAAAGTACTCTCCAGTCCATTTCTCATGATCAAGTTGTACATTCCCAAAGAAATACACTAGCTAGCCTGTACTTCTGTAAGTGTTTCTTATAAGTATCCAATAAGCTAATACACATGTAAATGTGATGTCAACTTCAAAGTGCATAAGATACATTACAGAGTAATTACAAACCACACATATTTGTTACTAAAGAAAATTTCATACACATTATTATTCAGGAAGCACAAACTACACATTTTGTTATTCAAGGAAATTTAATAACATATTATATTATTTTGTTTACATTTCATTCCTCATGAATTCACCACGAATTACTCTAGTTGGTAATACAAAAATCAAAGTACAAAAGGAGAAGCATGTCCACAGCCTCTAATGACTAGTGCATATCTTAAGCAATCCCTATGACTCTTTAAGAAAACTGACATGTTGGGGCACCTGGGTGGCTCAGTCGTTAAGTGTCTGCCTTCGGCTCGGGTCATGATCCCAGGGTCCTGGGATCGAGCCCCATATCGGGCTCCCTGCTCAGCGGGGAGCCTGCTTCTCCCTCTCCCACTCCCCCTGCTTGTATTTCCTCTCTCGCTGTCACTCTCTGTGTCAAATAAATAATAAATAAAATCTTAAAAAGAAAAAAGAAAACTTACATGTTTTCTTCTTGGAAAGAGGTAATTGTTTGAAAGCAATAGCATTTTCCCATTGCAGTTCTTCTCAGAAGTCAACAAAAGGTTACCAGTTACCATTATAATTGATATTGTTTATATCATTTCACACAAAAATTTCAGTAATAATTGAAAATCACTTTGCTGTAGTAAAATCTATGTGTCAGAAATTGAATTCAATTCCATAAGGCTCCAAGTGAGGATTATCCAGAAACACTTGTTCCAGCTCTAAGGATTAGTAAATGTTTCTCAAAAGACTTGAAGAAAACTGCATCAGAAATTAAATGCAATGCTCAAGAGCATGTTTTCCTTTTATTAGAAAAACCAGCAAATGCATTGTTCAATATGTCCTGCAGAAATGTCAAACTGCAGCATTTTCTACATTCTCCTGCTGAATTAAAATTGCTCCCAGCTGGTTTATCATTTTAAGTCTTTCGGGTTAAGTATCTATTTTAGGTAATTGGGTTTATTTTTCTGTAGTAGAGGAAGCTGCAGGTGAATTCTGAAGAACTTGGTTTAATTTCTTACTCTATTTCTCTAGTGGTATTCCTGATCAAGCTAATTAAGACCTCTGAACTGTTGTACCCTTTCATATGTGATGGAATTTGTAAGACCAGTGGGACATAATACATTTGAGGGCAGAATAAGAGCATGTCTGTGAAAGTATCCTGGAATCACAAGACACCACTAGCAAATAAAAACTGCTGATGGACTCAAATAAACAAATGTAAGCAGATGGTTTTTAGTTTCACTGAAGCTTCACAATAATTATGAGTATTTTACTTTTTAAATTCACATATCAAATATTGAAAATATTTTCTAGTTAAGTATGGTATAACGATAAGACTAAAGACACATTTTCCTTCCATCAACCAACAGTCAATGTATTAGAAAAACATAAATCGAAAACTATAAACAATAGGAAAGGACACAACAACAAAATTTTAGAAGTTAAAAATCAGATTGATAATGGGTACCTGGCATAGCAAACCAAAGAATGCTTAAAGGTGTCCTAAGCCAGCAGTTGGCAAGAACAGAAATAAGACAATTTATATTGCAGAATTCCAGGAAAGCTAGGAAATGTAGAAACTAGATAATCGGAAAGTATTGCCACAAGTGGGACTGAAAACAAGAAGACTGATTTACAGGATATCTGAAAAGTTAAGTAAAAAACACCTCAAATATTTGTATAACAAATTACAACTGAAGAAAAGGAATAAAGTATGTAAAAAAAAAAAAAAAAACCTCCCTAAAAATCAATAAGAAAAAGACAACCAGTATAAAAATGAACCCAAGACAGGAATTTTATTTTATTTTTTTTTAGGATTTTATTTATTTATTTGACAGAGAGAGACACAGTGAGAGAGGGAACACAAGCAGGGGGAGTGGGAGAGGGAGAAGCAGGCTTCCCGCTCAGCAGAGAGCCCGATGCGGGGCTCGATCCCAGGACTCTGGGATCACAACCTGAGCCGAAGGCAGACGCTTAACGACTGAGCCACCCAGGCGCCCCCAAGACAGGAATTTTAAAGAAGAAACAACTCAAAAGGCCAGCAATCATATCAAAGGACATTCCTGCTCATTGGTAATCAGGCAAACACAAATAATATTCACAACACAATGTCATCCGCAACCATCAAATTGGAAAACAATAGATAATAAATGTTTATGACTAAGCGGAGCAACCAATTTTTACATTCTAGTAGGAACATAAATTGGTAAATCACTATAGAAAATAGTCTGTATTATTTATTAACTTTGAAGAAGTCCGTATCTGAAGTCTCAGCAATTCAGACATACACCCATTAAAAAAAAAAAAAAAGGAAAAAAAAAAATCTCTTGCACATGCAAATCAAAATATAACAGAATGTTTGTTCACCAAAAGCATTTTTATAATAGCAAAACACTTAAGAAAAACAAAGAGAAGTCCATGGGAAAAAAAACAAAAATGACAGAAAAACAAATCGTGCAATATTATAATAGAAGGTTGGTTACAACAGCGCAAAGGAATCAACTACAGCTATATGAATCAACACGGGTAACTTGGAAATGTGCTTACGTATTCAATTAATTGTGCAGTTGAAAAATTAAGAGACTTTAACTTCCTATTCTACATTGTGTTTTGGATTCTGTTAATTTTGCTAAACAGAACTGTTCATGCTCCATTATCATGGGGACAGCATCTGCTGAACATTGTTAATCATCAGAGTTTGCCCAGTGCTCTCCTCAGGACCCCTTCATACCCTTAAAAAGTATTCAGAACTCAAGAAGTTATTGTGTATGCAGGTCACATCTATCAATAAACACTATATTAGAAATTAAACAGAAATTTTAAAATTTCTATCAATTTAGTTAAAAGTAACAATCAACCAATTATATGTTAACTTAAAAATCATTTTCTTATAAAAGTAACTATTTTCCCTTCTATAGCAAAATAAATTACTGAAAAGAGTGTCACTGTTGTACATTTTTTATGAATCTCTTTAAAGTGTCTACCTTATGAAACAACAGCTAGAATGCTCTGTTTGCTTCAGCATTGTAGCTGTTGTGATAGGGTTGTTTTGAGTGAAGCAGATGAAATAGATATGTTTCCCCAAGTCTAATTTTCTTTTGAAAGCTTGTATTTTATCATTGATAACAAATACTGTCATTTGCTTTCTTTGATGTAACAGACTCACTTCATTCCTTTTGGAGAAAATGTCTGCCAAAATCCCAGGCCTGAATAACTATCTTGCATCTGTCAGTTCTTTTTGCAAGGAATAATGGAGATCCATGAGAAAAGTGTTCAGGCCCCAATTAAATCTCCCAAATGTTTTTCCTTGAGATAACCATGCCCTTTAGGGTCCTAAGGAGGGTTGTGTCCATATGTCCCCTGTCTTCACACAGAATATTAAAACGATGTGTACTCAGGGGTGGAGATTTAATAAAGTAATATTTTTCTCTTTCATAAATGACACTTTTAGGTATAAACTGGCATTGCTTTCTAACTGTGAGTGTGCAGCAGTGAAGGATACTGTGACTACCCTATGGTTTGGTGCCACCGTCTTGGTGCGAAGGCACCAGTGGTTTTACCCACAGGTGTTTTTGTACCACTGGGCAAATAGAAGCAGCGCAATAGGAAAATTTAAAACATAATATTCTTATACACATAGTTTTGACCTCTCAGACTCACTAACACATCCCCCCCAAATTCTGCAGATACCACTTTGGCGAACGCTGCTAAAATGAACTAAATAATCATGAGCTTATGGTAATCAAGTGGAAGAGGAAAATCTGTATACTACACACCAGAAAGTAATAAATGACATAAAAGTAGAAAGTGCCATGGGAATTCAGATGCCAGTGAAACAATCTTCCTCCTAGGGTCCCAGGAAAACGCTCCTTAGAGGAGACGATGTTTTGCAAATTTGGAGCTGTAAAGACTGATTCTCTACCCACAGAAATCAGAGGAGCAAATATGTGCAAATGAGAAAGTGAATGGGATGTGAACTGAAAGGCAGGGGTATCAGCGTAGCTGGCATTGTGTCTGCTCAACTTTGGGCTGGGTCAACTCACACCAGCAATTCCAATGGCCAATTTCTAGTGTAGTTTCGGCTCTTTCTCATCATTTTTTAGGGAAAGTTATTTTTAGAACTGAGCTCAAAACCACTGAAGCCTTCCACTTAGGAAACAGCTAGTTATGTTTAACCTTCATTTTTGAGATATAAAATATGGAAATCTAACCAAAAATGTATTCAACGGTGATAAATGTGTATATTACCCTTAAAGAAATTCGCATTTAGCTGAAGAATCTCAGTCTGGTAATCAGTTTAGTAAATGTGTTGCTTTTGTCCTTAGAGACATACTAAAAATAAGAACATGTGAAGAGATGAATAAATATCATGTAAATTCAGAGATTTCTATATTTTCTACAATTCTAGCCTTGGATATCACAGATCCACTGTAATCTGTCTCTGAGGGTGGGAAAAGAGCAATTTACTGCTCAATAGAAGTTATCATCCTAACTTTACACCTCAAGGAACTAGAAAAAGAAAAAAGAAACTAAGCCCAAAGTTAGCAGAGTGCAGAAAACAGTAAAGATTAAAGCAGAAGTAAATGGAAATAGAGAATAGAAAGACAATAGAAAAAAAAAATCAGTGAAACTAACAGTTGGTTTTTTAAAAGGATAAACAAAATAATCAAACACTGGATAGACTAACCAAGAAAAAAAGAGAGGATGCAAATAAACAAAATTATAAATGAAAGAAGAGACATTATAACTGAAATAAAAAAATACAAAGGAATCACAGAATCAGAAATAGGAAAGGTCATCAGAGGTTACTAAGTACTTTCATACACCAACAAATTAGATAACCTGGAAAAAATGGATAAATTTCTTAGAAACATACAACTTACCAAGACTGAATTATGAAAAAATAGAAAATTTGGACATACCAATAATGACTAAGGAGCTTGAAGCTGTAATTAAAACCCTCCTGAACTAAGAAAAACCTAGGGCCAGATGGTCTCACTGGTGAATTCTATCAAACATTAAATGAATAAATAATAATAATTCTTCACAAATTCTTTCAAAAACTTGAAGCAAGAACACTCAAATTCTTTTTACAATGCCAGCATTACTCTGATACTAAAGTCAGTTAAGGATGCTACCAGAAAAGATAATTAATTACAGGCAAATGTCCCTGATGAATACAGATGCAAACAGTCTCAACAAATTCCTAGAAGACAAAAGTCAACAGCACATAAAAAGGATCATACACTATGATTTATTGACTGATTGATTGATTGACACAAGTATGGCTCAACATACATACTTCAATCAATGTTATATATCCAATTAATAGAATGATAGATAAAAATCATATGATCCTTTCAGTAGATTGAGAAAAAAAGCATTTGGCAAAATTCAACACCCTCTCATGATAAAAGCTCTCTGTAAATTGAGTATAAAAGGAACATAACCCTACATTATAAAGGTCACATACGATAATCACACATCTAATATACTCAATGGTGGAAAGCTGAAAGTTTTTCCTCTAAGATCAGGAACAAGACAAGGATGCCCAATCTTGCCAGTTCTATTCAATAAAGTACTGGAAGTCCTATCCAGAGCACTTGGGCAAGAAAAGGAATAAAAGCTATCCAAAACAGAAAGGAGGAGGTAAAATTGTCTCTTTTTTGCAGATGACATGATCTGATATATAAAGGACCCTAAAAGTTCTACCAAAAAACAGAGCTAATAAATGAATTCAAGAAAGTTGCAGGAGGGTACCTGGATGGCTCAGTTGGTTAAGCGACTGCCTTCGGCTCAGGTCATGATCCTGGAGTCACTGGATCGAGTCCTGCATTGGACTCCCTGCTCAGCAGGGAGTCTGCTTCTCCCTCTGACCCTCCCCCCTCTCATGTGCTCTCTCTCATTCTCTCTCTCTCAAATAAATAAATAAAATCTTAAAAAAAAAAAAGAAAGTTGCAGGATACAAAATCAACCAAAAAAATCAGTTGCATTTCTACACACGAACAACAAACTATCTGAAAGAGAAATTAAGAAAACAATCTCATTCACTAGAGCAACAAACAATAAAATGCTTATGAATAAATTGAACCAAAGAAGTCAAAGATCAAGACACTGAAAATTATAAGACGTTGATGAAAGAAACCCAATAAGACACAAATAAATGGAAAGATATCCGTGTTCCTGGATCAGAAGAATTTATATTGTTAAAATGTCTGTACTGCCCAAACCAAATTACAGATTCATATAATCCTTATCAAAATTCTGATAGCATTTTTCATGGAAATAGAACAATTCTAAAATCCATATGGAACCACAAATGACCCTGAATCTCCAAGGCAATCTTAAGAAAGAACAGAGCTGGAGGCATCACATTTCCTGACTTCAAACTACACTACAAAGCTAGAGTAATAGAAACACTATGATACTGGAATAAAAACAGCATAATAGACCAATGGAACAAAACTGAGAGCTTAGAAATAAACCACTGCATATATTGTCAACTAATATTTGACAAGGCAGCCAAGATTACTCAATGGGGAAAAGGACAGACTTTTCAATAAATGGTGATGGGAAAACTGGGTATTCACATGCCAAAGAATGACACCGGACCCCTATCTTATACCACTCATAAAAATTAACTCAAGCGGGGGGGCGCCTGGGTGGCTCAGATGGTTGAGCATCCCTCTTTGGCTCAGGTCATGATCCCGTGGTCCTGGGATGGAGCCCTGCATCAGGCTCCCTGCTCTGCAGGAAGCCTGCTTCTCCCTCTCCTGCTCTCCCTGCTTGTGTTCTCTCTCTGGCTGTTTCTTTCTCTGTCAAATAAATAAAATCTTTAAAAAAAAATTAACTCAAGGGGCTCCTGGGTGGCTCAGTCAGTTGAGCATCTGCCTTCGGCTTAGTTCATGATTTCAGGGTCCTTGAATAGAGCTCCACATCCCGCTCTCCCTGCTCAGTGGGGAGTCTGCTTCTCCCTCTCCTCTTGCTCTTTCCTCTCTCTCTCATAAATAAAATATTTTTAAAAAGTAACTCATTGGATTGTAAACTTAAATATAAAACCCAACAACATAAGCATAGAAAAAAATATCCTTCACACTGGTCTTGACAATGATTTTTTTGGATATGACCCCAAAAGCACAAGCAACAAAAGCAAAAATAAACAAGTGGGACTGCATCAAAGCAAAAAGCTTCTGCACAGCAAAAGAAACAATGAACAAAGTAAAGAGGCAACCTATGGAATGGGAGAAAGTATTTGCAAGCCATATATCAGATAAGGGGTTAATATTCAAAATATATAAAGAACTCAAAAAACTCAATGCCAGAAAAAAAACAATCTAATTAAAATGGGCAGAGTAAGTGAATAGACATGTTTCCTAATATATACAAATGGCTAACAGGTACATGAAAAGGTGCTCAACATCACTAATCATCAGGGAAATACAACTCAAAACCACAATGAAATATTACCTCGCACCTGTTAGAATGGCTATTATCAAAAGAGATAGCAAATGGTGAGGATGTGGAGAAAAAACCCTTGTGCACTGTTGGTAAGGATGTAAAATGGTATAACCACTAATAAAAACAGGATGGAGTCTTCTCAAAAAATCAAAAATAGAACTACCACAGTGATCCAGCAGTTCCACTTATTTTTACATATTGCAGATGAGATCTGACAATATTTCATAAAATATTTTGGTGTCCATGCTCATAAATGATATAGGTCAGTAATTTATTTACTTTTCCATTCTGCTATAGTGTTTTTCAAGAGTTGGATTCCGGGCTATGCTGGGCTCAAAAAAAACAAAAAAACAGTTTTAACTGTTCCTTCTAATATTTCTAGAATTTCCGTATTTATAGCCCTTTGAGTTTATTGAGACATTCTTTGGCCATATCATTTGTTCTGTGAATGCTCTATGTGCCCTTGAAATAGAATGTGTATTATGCTATTATATATATATTTGTTAAAATGTTTTATAGTTGTCTATTAGATGAAGGTGATTAATGTGTTGTTAGTTTTTTGTGGGGTCTACCTGTTCTATGAATTATCGAAAGACATCAGAATTTCCAAATGTGAGTATGGATTTTTCAATTTTTTCCTATTTTTCTTTTAGATTTTTGCATCGTATATTTAGAAGCTCTCCTAAGTCTTCTGTAATCATTTTTTTAATGAAATGACCCATTTGGCATTATGTTGCCTAAACCACAATCCTTATCTCTTATTACTCCCTCATGGTTTACTGAGTGGACATCTTTTACATCAGTATGATGAGTTTGTTCTTAACTCAAGCCCTTGCACTTACTGCTCCTTATTCCTAAAATATTATTTCCCTGGATCAAATATTTCTTGCTTAGAGAAACACTACTGCTTGATAAACTAACTAAGGTAGTGTTTGGCCTTGTGTTCATCTCTATCTTGTCAATATATTTTATTTTTCTTATAGAGATTACCACTACCTAGAATTATCATCTTCATTTGTGTACTTCCCAGCTAATTGGTTTTACCCTCTACCTGCCTGGTGGAGACCCAACATACAATGCAACCTAAACAATTTGTTAAATAAAGTAAGTTAACTCTAAGTAACTTTTGTAGCCATTTGAAATTTTTAAAAATTTCAATACAATAACTTGAGGTAGTATTGTTCAAAGTGATAGTTGAGGTAGGCATTTGGTCCAATCTAACAAAATTTTCTAGGCTAATATTTAACATGTGTGGTTACATCCTTTTGCAAATGCTGCTGATGAAATGTGGTATCATTTGGTCCTGTTCTCCAAGGTACACTTTGACTGAAGTCCACACAGAAGAGAATGGCAAGCTTTCTGGTGACTCTTGTTAGGTATCTCAGTTACCTCATGTTAAAGAGGAATTCCAATTTTAAATACTGGTTAAGGTATATAATGTCACTGTTTATTGGCAACATAGAGTAGCTGCATTCCAATTCTTTATTAGGAACTCAGTCTTACCATTTACTCCCATTACCAGTAAAATGAAAATTATCTTTAATGGAAGTTTTAACTCGGGAATATGTGACACGTCCCTTTTTTCACCTACACTAAGATGCAATCCCAAATTAAACCAGATCATTGTATGCCCAAACAGTATATTAGTTCTCCCTAAATTGCTTTTACAGATTGTTTGCTAAGCAAATGTTATCAAACCTTGCATGTGAGCAAATACACATGGGGGGTGCCTGGGTGGCACATTCAGTTAAGCATCAGACTCTTGGTTTCAGCCCAGGTCATGATCTCAGGGTTGTGAGATCGAGCCCCTCAGTGCTCTGCACTCAGTGTGGCATCTGCTTAAGACTCTCTTTCCCTTCCCCTTTGCCCCTACCCCCTGCTCTCTCTCTCTCTCTAAAAATAAATAAATCTTTTTTAAAAAGTTATACACATGCATGTTTAAACATAAGAGAATAATAGAAAATTTGGTGGGAAAGTTTCCATCAGACATTTTTAAAGTTTTGTGTCTAATATAAGTATTTTTAATACACAGAATCAGTTTCTGCTACACCACTGACTAGTTGTCACCCCGTTTGGAAAAAAAAAAAATTCTAGAATCATTCCGTCCATTACCAAAATGTGATTTTACTTCTCTTTTATTCAGCATTTTAATATCAAGGGAGGAAAAGGAGCAATTTCAACTTTTGTCTTCAGTATATAATTTAATAATATAAAAACTAGCAAAGCAAAACCTGAAAACTAAGCAAAATTTTTGCCTCAGACAATTAGTGGTGTTATTATAAGGACATAAGAAGCACATAAACAAATTTCTTATCAGAGGAAATGTTCTAGCAGATGGTGGCACATGCTAATTTAATGTCATAGTCCTGTGTATAGGGATGTACCATGGACTTCACTTTTAAACTGCCTTGTTTTTACAAAACTTCAGTGAAAAGTTGTAACATAATGAGTTATACCTACTAACATGTATTCATAAAGTATATCACACTTTTATGAATAAAAATGCATGTTATTAGAAAAATTTATTCCATTTACCATTAACTTAATTAATAAAAGCATATCTCTTTCCAAATAAACCTAGGTGCAATGTTATTGGTATGCATTCTTTCTGGTTACCGTTTCTTAAAAAATAAATAAAATTTCTTATATAGCTAATCATTTAACTCATTCACCCAAATATTCAAAGAAATGAGAGGTGTATTAAGAAGAGAAAGGCCAAATTTTTCATATTTGCTATGCATATCCATTGTGAACCATTCTCCAATATCCTACTCTGTTCTCACCAGTTTCTTTGTTCATAATTCTGTCATAAGTTTGATAACATTATATTATAAATTATATCACATCCTTTACCCTCCCTACTGTTGGGGCTGATGTAGGAAAAACTGTACAATTCATACTGTCAACGAAGTTCTGAGCAATCTGCCAATAATACACAATGGAGAAATGATAGTCTCCTCAACAAATGGTGTTGGGAAAATTGTAGATCTACATGCAAAAGAATGAAATTGGACCTTTATCCTATATAATACACAATAATCAATTCAAAATTGAGCAAAAATTTAAATGTAAGACTTAAAACTATAAAACTCCTAGAAGAAAACACAGGAAAAAAGCTCCTCAACACTGGTTTTGGCAATGATTTTTGAAGTTTTTGACACCAAAAGCACAGATAACAAAGCAAAAATAAACAAGTGAGACAATAAACAAGAAACTCATACAACTCATTCGCAAAAAAATAAAATAATCCACTTTAAAAATGCTTACAGGATATAAGTAGACATAAGAAGACATTTTTTTCAAAGAAGGCATACAAATGGCCAGATATATGAAAAGGTTCTCAACTCAACCCTGTACACTGTTGATATGAATATAAATTTGTATAGGCACTATGACAATGGAAGAGAAGCTCCTCAAAAAATTAAAAACAGAACTACCATATGATCCAGAGATCCCACTTCTGAGTATATATCTGAAAGAAATTAAATCACTATCTCAAGAGATATCTGCATCCCCATGTTCATTGCAACATTATTTACAATAGCTAAGCCATGGAAACAAACTAAGTGTTGCAGATAAATGGATTAAAAAAAGAGTGGTATGTACATATAATGGAATATTATCTAGGTATAAAAAATTAAGGACATTCTGCCATTTGTGACAACATTGATGAACCTTGAGGGCATTGTGCTAAGTGAAATGAATCATACAGAGAAAGACAGGTACTGTATAATCCCATTTATACGTGGAATCAAAAAAAAAGTGAACTCACAGAAGCAGAGGGTAGACTGGTAGTTGCCAGGGGCTGAGAAGGAGGGAGGGAAGGGCTGAAGGTGGTTGAAGGGCATAAACATCCAGTTAAAAGATGAATAAACCCTGATGATCTAATGCACAGCATGATAATTATAGTTAATGATAGTGTATCTTGAACTTGGAAGTTGCTAACTGAGTAGATCTTAAAAGTTCTCAACACAGACACATGAAAAAAAGGGAACTGTGTGAGGTGATTGTATTTTAACTAGCATATGGTGGTAATAATTTTGCAATATATACATATTTCAAATCATAACCTTGTATACCTTAAACTTACACAATGTTACATATCAATTATATCTCAATGAAGCTAGAAAAAATAAAATAAAATATCCATCATTAGCTATTTGGAGTCACTTAAATCTGAATTTGATTTAGTGTACTATACTTAATATAAGTTTTTAAAATTATGGATATTTCAAGAGGGGAAAAAGGCATACCTCTAGAAATGTTGTGAGCACAAGGTTACAGAAGCAGACAACTTGAGCATAATTATAAAAAATGATTATATCTAATGAAAGATACCCTTTTTTTTATATCTTTACGTTAATCACCACACATTACATCATTAGTTTTTTTTTTTTTTTTTTTTTTTAATTTATTTGACAGAGTCAGCGAGAGAGGGAACACAAGCAGGGGGAGCTGGAGAGGGAGAAGCAGGCTCCCTGATGAGCAGAGAAGCCCATGTGGGGCTCGATCCCAGGACGCCGGGATCATGACCTGAGCCGAAGGCAGACGCTTCACGACTGAGCCACCCAGGCACCCCACATCATTAGTTTTTGATGTAGTGTTCCATGATCCATTGTTTGCTAGTTGTATAAGGAATATAGCATTTCACATGCAAAAGTCAATACAAAAATCTGTGTTCATATATTTTAGCACCTATGAATATTAATGCATCAAAACATATATGTGGAGCAAGTTTTATCCAAAACATGAATTAAAAGGAAAACATTTCAGCAAAAGGACAAATTTAAAAATAAATGAAAATTAACTTTACTAGAAGGCATAATATTTTTTTTTAAAGATTTTATTTATTTATTTGACAGAGAGATAGAGAGAGAACACAAGTAGGCAGAGTGGCAGGCAGAGGGAGAGGGAGAAGCAGGCTCCCCGCAGAGCAGGGAGCCCGATGCGGGACTCGATCCCAGGACCCTGGGATCATGACCTGAGCCGAAGGCAGCTGCTTAACCGACTGAGCCACCCAGGTGCCCCATAGAAGGCATAATATTTAAGAACACTACAGCCAAGTTTATATTTTAGATTAAACTTTGTTAATTTTTTTCAAAATTTATCTCCTTCATAAAACATATTGAATAAATACTTAACAAGAAATTATTAAATTATTAAAATAATTTATTATTAAATTATTTAAAAACAAGAAAAAATAACAAGAAACAAAAGTAAGTCCTGAGAATTTTTAGCTATAGATAATTCTATAGTAACCTGGATTTGGAGCTGCAATTCACACTCTACATATTATGTGAAAAACTGCAAGCAAATATGTTATTATTACATGCCCAAATGTAACCAGCAGAGGTAAGCACAAATATCTGTAAAAATATATACATATTAAATCCAGGATAGACTAGGTTACACTGGTATTAAAAACACCCTTCCCATTAAATTTCACTAACTTAAAACAATAGTTTTATTTCTTGCTTATAAGTGCATTACAGTTAAATTGAAGTTCTGGAACTCATATTACTGATTAGCTTCTGTCTGGATTGTTTCTTAGTGAAACATAGAGAAGAGAGAGCACTGTAAATGCATATTGGTTCTAAAACCTTCTCTACTCATATTCCATTGATAAAAACCAGTCTTATGAACATACTGAACTCTTAGGGGATGGTCAATAAGAGACACAGATTATTAGTGAGCAATTCTAATGACTTATCAAACCAGACTCACAAATTCCAAAGACAAAGGTAAAAAGAAAATGAGAACACAATCAAAATCACAAACAAATGGTAAAGGAAATTATTAGTGAGGAAATATGTTCATAAACAAAGCAACACAGACACTACCATTGGAAGTTCTACAGAATCAGAAGTGTAAATACCACCAAAATTATAATTAGCAACTATGAAACAGAAATGTTTCATTAGGGGGCGCCTGGATGGCTCATTTGTTTAAGCGGTTGCCTTCGGCTCAGGTCATGAGGCTCAGGGGTCATGATCTCAGGGTCCTGGGATCCAGCCCTGCATCGCGCTCCCTGCTGAGCAGGGAGCCTGCTTCTCCCTCTCCTCTGCCATTGCCCCTGCTTGTGCACTCTCTCTCGCTCTCGCTCTCTTTCTCTCTCTCTCAAATAAATAAATAAAATCTTAAAAAAAAAGAAATGTTTCATTAGGTATAACATGTTTAAATAATTGAAAGGTGAGTTGGAAAAGAAACTATATGAATAAAAATTATTAAAATTTATTGGATAACTCTGAAAAAGAATAAAGAAGATCTTATAAAAATGGAATACATAATAAATCAAATATTAAAGAAAAGTTAAGCAGTAGAATCAGTAAATTAGGCAGATCTTAAGTAAATACTCAGAACACCAAATAAAAAATATATATATGGAAGTTATGAAAGGTTAACTAAGCACTAACATACATCTGGTCTGAGTTCTGGAGGGTAAAAACAGACTGGCCAAAAGCAATATCTGGAAGGATAATAAGTAAGACATTTCTAGAACCAATAAAGAAGTTTAAATCATAGTTTCAAGATCATCTTATCTCAAGAAATATAACAAGCAAGAGACACTATTTAAAGAAATAATGGTTAATAATTTTCCAAAATTGTTGAAATCATCAACCTTCAGGATCAAGAAAATTAAAATAATAAAAATAAATAAAAAGGCAACAGCATCTAAAATATCATAGTGAAACTTCATATTTTATGAATAAATATTGAGGTGCCTGGGTGGCTCAGATGGTTAAGTGTCTGCCTTCGGCTCAGGTCATGATCCCAGGGTCTTGGGATCAAGCCCCACATCGGGCTCCTGGCTCAGCGAGGAGCCTGCTTCTCCCTCTCCCTCTGCCTCTCTCCCTGCTCATGCTTTCTCTCTCACTCTCTCTCTGTATCTCTGTGTCTCAAATGAATAAATAAAATATTTAAAAAATAAATTTTTTTTAAATGAATAAATATTAAATCAGTCACAGGGAAGAAACAGAATACCAACACCATAACCTTCTTCCCAATGGAAAGTATGAAAGGGGAATTAAGTCATCAGAGTATTGAAAAAAAAAAACAGCTGTCAAATCTGAATTTCGAGAAAAATTAATTTTTAACAACAAAAACAAGCAATTTTTTTTATACAAGCAAAAAAGAGAATGTGTTCACAATTCCTCCATTAAATATATCCTAAAGGTATTCTGGAATTTTAATACAAACGAAATAAACTGCTGTTTTGTTTTTCCTTAAGATGTAGAAATCTACATACGCATGCACGCACTCAGGCACACACACACACATTCAAGATGAACAAGAACAAGGAATCTGGCTGAGGATAAAATATCACCTGTAGCATTGAATTAGACTCAGAAGATTGTAAACATGTGTACAACTGGAACAATGCAATTCTGAAAGTGAGACTCTTGTTCCCCTCCAAATAGCCTTCTTCTTGACTACAGTAGCAACTGTTGAGTTAGTTAGGTGATCCTTCTCCACTTCTTGACTTCTAGCATTGCACAGAACAAAGATTTGCCTCATAGATATTACTAATTAATGATTTCTGATCATCTGTACTAGGACCTTATACAATAATGTATCATCTCAATGACATCATGAATTGTGTGACTGTTTACTCTGGTCCCTATAAAAAGTTTTGCATTGTTTCCTTTACAATATAAATCAAAACTACAAGGTTTTCTGAAAATCTTAAGACATCAACTGAACTTGGAAAACTGACTGATCCAAACTGAACTAGATTACTGAGCTATTTCAGGGTACTCATCACTAAGAATCACTGTGAGTCTTCCTGCAAAATGTCTCATCTCCTTGAAATTTCAGTGACTCATTCTTGGCTCTGATGCTTTGCAATCCTGCCAGGGATCTGGGGAATGTGCACAGTGGGCACATGAAAGATAATTAGCTGTTTCTTCAAATAGCACCATCGTGGAGTACATTAAGATAATTCCAAGTCCTACAAATGAAGAGGGCTCTTCCTTCTTCCCCTTGCAGAAGTCCCAAAAAGTAGCCTATATCATGACACATCTAATGAATATGTTCTTGTTTTTCAGGTCTTCACTAATGGATTCTTAAGAAAATAATTTGGAGTCACTTTAGTATATATTTGGGAATTTTTTTTTAAAGATTTTATTTATTTATTCATGAGAGACAGAGAGAGAGAGAGGCAGAGGGAGAAGCAGCCTCCCAAGGAGCAGGGAGCCTGATGCGGGACTCGATCCCAGGACCCTGAGATCATGACCTGAGCAGAAGGCAGACGCTTAACCATCTGAGCCACCCAGGCGCCCTATATATTTGGGAATTTTAATGAAGTCAAATGTTGGCAGATATGGCACAGGCATCCAGTTTTCTAGGTCAATGACATCTTCTCATATGTTCCAGCCCTTCCAGGAGCGCCATTCAACAATATGTATAAAGGCTTAAATTGTTTACATCCTTTGATTCGGTAAGTCCACATTTAGGACTTAAGGAAGTAAGACATACAAATAGGTACTATGCATATGAATGTCCACAGCAAATTTATACTAAAAAAATGTTAATTACATGTCCAACTCTAAATTATTGATTAAATAGATTGTGGTATATGCATTCAATTTAATATTTTGCTGTCATTTAAAACTCTTTAATAAAGAGTCTAAAAAAGAAGACGTGGTATATATATACACACACAATGATATATTACTGCAAATATGCATTTGCAACAACCTGGATAGACTGAGAAGGTATTATGCTGAATCACTATGTTGTACACTTGAAACTAATTTGATATTGTATATCAACTATACTTAAATTTTAAGAAATCTCATGGGGTAGGCAGAGTATGAAAAATAAAGACGAGAATAGACGGGGCGCCTGGGTGGCTCAGTCGTTAAGCGTCTGCCTTCGGCTAGGGCCCTGATCCCAGGGTCCTGGGATCGAGCCCCGCATCGGGCTCCTTGCTCGGCGGGAAGCCTGCTTCTCCCTCTCCCACTCCCCCTGCTTGTGTTCCTGCTCTCACTATCACTCTCTCTGTCAGATAAATAAATAAAATCTTTAAAAATAAATAAAATAAAATTTAAAAAAAGACTGGCGAATAGAGTAAAAATAAATAAATAAAACTCTGAAAGTTTTTTGTTCACATAATTTCCCCAAACTATTTGTCTGCCATGGACTGAATTATGTCCTCCTAAAATTCATATGTCAAAACTTTATTTCCAACGAGACTGTATCTGGAGAAAGGGTCTTTGGGAGGTAATTAAGATTAAATGAGGTCATAAGACTGGGGCCCCGCTAGGATTAGGGTCCTTATAAGAAGAAATATCAGAGATCTCACTCTCTCTCACATGCATTGAGGAAAAGCCAAGTGAGGATATAGCAAGAAGGGAACTGTCTGCAAGCCAGAAAAGAAGGCTCTCACCAGAAACTAAATCAACTAAATCAATCAAACCCTGCTCTTGGACTTCCAGACTCTAGAAATATTAGAAAATATGTCTTGTCTAAACCATCCAGTCCATGATATTTTGGTTTAGCAGCAGGAGCAGGCTAATACAACATCAAAAGTAGGTTACAAAATAAGATGTTCATTATATCTCAATTTTGTCACTTAAAATATGAGTTTAAATCCAAACACACAGATGCAAATATACACAATTACAGAGAATAATTCTAGAAATGGACACATAAAAATGATAACAGCACTTGTACAGAAGAGGATTATAAGTGGATTTTATTTTATTTGCCACTGTTTTTCTGTCATTTTTAAATTTTCAGAGTTTACTCTGGTAATTTTATCATAAAACAGTTTTTGAATTTAAAAAAGTCAATATATGATATACTCCATATCAGCCAAACATAGCATATGATTTTAATTGCTCATAAAAATCTACATTAGCAATACTCACTTTTGTGAAACCCAATTTTTTATCCAAGTAATTTTAAGATTTTCTATGCTTGAAATCTATGGCTATTTTATTAACAAAGAAAAAAATCACAAATGGCTTTATATAGAACCTACTAGCAACTATCTGCTAATGTCCAAGGAGGCAAAATTGGTGCATAAGCTCTTCAAGGAACTTTGCCATTTCAGGTCATTATATTTTCATTGGCATCATTCTGATTATCTAAAGTTGTTGGTTACCTGGACAGAAATTTTCAATGCTTTCTTTACCAGTGAAAAAATATATTATGTGAATTTCATGTGTGTACATTTATGTGTGTGTATGTGTGTGTGTCTTGCCCCAATCTCCTTATTCCCAGAATGTTCAATACAGTAGTCACACTAATACTATCTTTAAAGTTTGCATAAAGTCACAAGTTATCAGAATCTATAAATTTTTCTTCTATTAGATAAGCTTGTTAGCTTTGGACAACAGAAAAGACATTTATTGGCTGGATATTGACTTGATTCCATAATTAACGGAAAGGTTATAGAATTGGATTCAGAAAATGAAGCATATCTTGGAAGATGCGGTCTGACTGGCATCTTGGCACAAAATCATTGACCTAAGGAGTCAACACTAGCGAGGTCACTGGTGGTCACTTACTGTATCCCGGGCTCCTGCAGGCACCACCACTCTGGCTATAAAATGGCATCCTGCTACCTTCTCATCTGTGGCTCAGTATTTATAAATAATCCCAATTTTCCTTGCATTTCTGTCACTCCTTCTAGATGCAGAATCCTAGAAAGAATTTTCTTCTTTGAGATCTTGGTGATATTGGAAAGCAGTGACTTTCGAAGAAGCTGGGAGGGGACATTTCTGCACTTCTTGGTTTGTATAATGGGAGGTGATACCATGGGTCCCATTATGGAGATTCCTCCAGTAAATAAGGGTGTTTGAATGTTGGGAAGCAAAAATGGCAGACGTCAATGACATTTCAAGTAGAATTAGAAAAATGATAATAATAATATTAAAAAGAAACTGGCTAGGGGCACCTGGGTGGCTCAGTTGGTTAAGCGACTGCCTTTGGCTCGGGTCATGATCCTGGAGTCCCAGGATCGAGTCCCGCAGCGGGCTCCCTGCTCGGCAGGGAGTCTGCTTCTCCCTCTGACCCTCCCCCCTCTCATGTGCTCACTCTCTCTCATTCTGTCTCTCAAATAAATAAATAAAATCTTAAAAAAAAAAAAAAGAAACTGGCTAAGAATATCTCCTTTTGCCAATTAGCTTTAAGTCTAGAGAGAGATACCAGGTTTTCTAAGACAACACTAAGGAAAATCCAGGAGTTTCCTATACTGTGTGCATTCCTAGCCTTGATTTAATGTATCTTTAAAACATGACATCTTAGGTTTCAAGATTCTCTCAGTTCAAAAAAAGGTTATTAGCTACAAACTTTATGTAAATAAATGTGTGTGACCATGATGTGTATATGTAAAAATCTATTATATTTTTAATTTTATCAAAATATGAATTAAATACTTTTTAGCTTTCATTTTACTATTAGGTCTACCTGCCATGAAAAGAAACATGAATGTATCCATAAGCCAATCAATTAACATTTATTATTATCCCATTTAATAGTTATTAAAGACATATTAACTGTCAATACTTGTAATTAGATTTAAGCATACAGATCTATGTTGGAAATTGTTCATGTCACATGAACCTCACAACATGCAGACATATTTTATTATTATTTTTTTAAGATTTTATTTATTTGACAGAGAGAGAGACAGAGAGAGGGGGAACACAAGCAGGGGAGTGGGAGAAAGAGAAGCAGGCTTCCCGCAGAGCAGGGAGCCCGATGTGGGGCTCGATCCCAGGACCCCGGGATCATGACCTGAGCAGGCAGACGCTTAACGACTGAGCCACCCAGGTGCCCCTTTGCAGACATGTTTTTAAAAATTAACTAACACCCATAAAATAAAAGAATGCTCTATAAATGCTTTACTAAGATATAGGGAGAACTACTCTGTACAATAAAAGGTCACACCTCTTTTTATTCTAAATACAAGTTATTGTTGTAACACTCAAGTGTTTGTAAATGAATGAAAAAAATCTATGTACAGCTTACAATATGGATAGGAACAAATGAGCAATTCTGCCTGGGTGACTTGAGGAAGAATTCACAAACGAAGTGATATACGCACCGGTTGTTAAGAAATTAGTAGTATTTTTCCAAGTAGAAAAGAGAAAAGAAAATTAGATGAACAGGCACACTGAGCAAAGTCGTGCAGATATGAAGTACTAGATGTATTCAGGGAGTGGTGAGAAGTCACTCCTGCCTGGGACATAGAATGCACGTAGATTATGAAGGGGAAGAGAGAGAAGAGCCTGAAAGGTAGAGTTTGGAATCTATTACAATGCGGAGGGGATGAAAAAGCCTTCTTTGAAGGCCAGGCCAAAGAATTAGAACTTTATCCTCCAGGAAATGGATAGGTTTTAAAGGTTTTAAAGCAAAGATTTAAAGTGTTCAAATTTGCGTGTTATACAATTCTTCTCATCCATTCTTTCTTGAACAAAGGTTTTAGCCCATGAAACAGCTTTTGTTAATGTCAATGATTCCTCCCTCACTGATAATTCAATGATCCATTCTCAATCTCCATTTTTTTCTAACCTATCAGCAGCATTTTGCATGTGTACCAAATAGACCCAGAGATGACCCTTCTATGGGGATAGGAGGACAGTCCCAAGCTTCTGATATTAATGTCTTTGTGCAACACCTTCCCTTCAAAAGCAAGCAGTATCCGAGACTTATTTCTGACCCAGAGTAGGGGCCAAAGATGATGTCACTGCTGTGATCATGTTGTATTTATAAGATCCCATCTTAGTACACTGAAGCCTAAAACCCTCCTTACAGGCTTGGTGAAGTGAGTGACCATGTTGGAGAAGCCTATTCCATAAGGAACTTCAGGTGGCCTTCATCTGACACCAGCAAAAAGCTGAGACAATCAAAGAGCTGCAAGAAACTGAATTTGGCTAACAACCTGCATGAACTTGGAAGCAGAATCTTCCCCTATTGAGCCTCTGGATGGGAATGTATCCTGGCCAACACCTTGATTTTAGCTTCATGAGTCCCTGAAACAGAGAACCTGGCTAACATGTGCTCAGATTCCTGACCCATGGACACTGTGAGATGAGAAGTGTATTTTGTCACTAGATCTGTAATCATATAATATGCAGCAATAGAGAACTAACACAGCATAGCTGATCATTCCCTCTCTTTTTCAGAAACACGCTCTTCATCTGACTACCAGAACACTCCCTTCTCTTGGCTTCCTCTTTCCTCACTGCTGATAATTTTTGGTTCTTCTGTTAGTTTTAGCTCATCATTTCACACATTTTGGAAGGCATTGAGCCTTAGTTCTCAAGCTCCTGTTTTCTGTACAGTCACTTCCAAGGTGACCCTGTCCAACCTGAGTGTCAAATGCAATCACTGTGTTGACAATGCCTCAGGACAAAAAGCCTCCTGCCTCAGGCTTCTCCTGGGATCTCTTCTCCATGGACCCCCATGGTTCACTTGCCATCACTTCCTCCAGGTCACTGTGAGCCATGACATTCTCAGTAAGGCTCTCCCGGACCACCCCATGAAAAACAGTACATCCTCATCCACTTCTCTCACCCTGCTTTCTTTATTCTCAATCATTTGAAGTGCCTTCCACCAGACTATCTATTTACATGTTTACTTAATTAGTGACTGTCCTCCCCTGCTAGAGGATAAACTACTTAAGTACCAGTCTGTGTTTATGGTCATATTCCCACACCTACCCCAGCACAAGGGACACAGTAATCCTCACATAAACACTTGCTGAGTGAATGCAGAAGTGAATGGAAGCCATGCAGGGAGGCCTTGTGATGCGGGGACCTTCGATCAGTGAGGTGGGGGCTCAGATCTTGTCATCTGCCCTGGAATGAAGATGAATGGGCTGACTGAAAACACTATCCTAAGCTATGCTTCCTTTTATTCTCTCATTATACTAATGAATGCAGGAGGCTCTCACGCATTTCCCACCGCCCTTCCTCCCGAATCCTCTCCACCACCCCCACCCCACACACACATACACACTGCCTGGGAGGATTTCTAAATATTGTGCATTAATACCGTGTAGGAGGTAGTGTTTCTGTTTCTTACAATATTTTGGAGGGTCCTCCATGGCGACTCTTTTGCTGAAACTGAAGTCATTCTGAAGTAGTTATTTTTTTCCCCAAATGTGTGGTGTTTTAGCTTGCTCTCCACATATCCCTTTCCAAAGAGTACCGTGGCCCCGAATGTTTTGTGCCCTTTCTTCTTGGTGAAAAATCTACTTTCATTCAACAGACAGTTCAAATGAGTCTGTTCTAAAGATTCTCCTGATCTCTTCCTCAATAAGGCAGTGGTGACCACAGTTTCCCCTGGGTGCCCACCCTGTGACTTGTGTATACTTCTCTCAGTCACTATGGGACCTGTTGGTTGGTTTATAAGTCTGTTTAACAGGAGCTCCTAGAGCACAGGGATAAATCTCTTCATCGCTGTGTTCCTTGCAGCTGAAACCAAAAATAATATTCAACAAATAGCAAATCAAGGCTCCAGTAAGTAAATGACAATTTGGGTGTATATTTTAATGAGATAGGCGGCAAAAAGAATATGAAAAGGAAAATGAGAGAGGAGAAAGAGATTAGTTGAAATTGTGTGAAGTTTATGGAGTAATCCTCACAAAATATGTAGATCACAAAGCAAAAGAAAGTTAAAATAACTCCAAAGGGTCCTGACCTTGGCAGAGTTGGTAAAGAAAGAGAAGTCAAACTGTGATAGTTAAAAAAGAAACAAGAATTGTCCAGGATGGTGGAATCTGTGGCCAAAGACATTATTTTTCTAATCAAATAATTCAAAGAGAAAAACTAGTCCTATCGTGGAAATATCTGGAAATTATTGCATTTTATACTTAAAGATAATTAGTGATTTTGAGATAGTTCTAATTTTGATGGAATGTAAAAATCTCTTTTCCAAGTGTTCTATGTTTTGTTTAATATTTTTGTTTTGTCTAAACAGGAACAAAAGCCAAAAAAAATCTGAAAGACTATGTGGAATTTAACTAATGAGAAAACATCTTATATCCATGAATAGACATATGAAAAACAATAAAATAGTTCTTCTTTCCCTGTGATCATTTTAACATTTGCTACATATTAATGGTAGCTATGAACAAATTTCTGTTATTAAATATGCAAATAGAATATATCAATTCAAATAATGACAAGTGTCTGCAAAAACGAAAATAAACATAAAAGAGAACTACAGTTTTATTCCTTTATGTGATATTTTAATTTTTGATTTATCTATTTATTTATTACCCCCTGATGGAATGTTAAGAACTGTTAGCATTTGGATATAAAATCAGATTTAAATATTAATGCTTATAAAATAAAATAAAACAGACTTCACTCAAGAAGCATTGAGGACAGAGTCTTGGTTAAAGGGAGTGAACAACCATGAATAAGACTCCGTCACTTTTGATATTTTTTCTTGTTGTATGGGTAATGCTTTGAAGAGCTAAACTTTCCTTGTACTGCAGTGTGCAGCCAGGCAACAGAGCAAGTCTGAGCCTCCCAGTAATGTTCATTTCCAGGCTGACCACTGGGCTGACATCAGGGAACCTGTGAAGCTGTTTTTCACTGGGATCACAGAAAACAACCAACTCAAGATCAGATCTTCAGCACCATTTCTATTTCTCTGATCCTTTTCTCATTGTAAAGGACAAGAGAGAATTGAAATTACTCCTACAATCACTGTTAGAGCATCAGCAAAGCTGGATTCTTTTTTATAGTAAGTTTGGGTCATTTTAGTCTCCCATCCAAAGTGAATCCCTCCATCTATGCTCTGAATGTCCATTCTTCCAGGAACCACACTCCATATGTTATTCAAATATCCCCTCTCATGGCTGGCTCAGTCAGAAGAGCATACAGATCTTGATCTCAGGGTCATGAGTTCAATCCCTTTTTGGGTGTGGAGCCTACTTAAAAAAGTAAAATTAAAAAAAATACTAAAACAACAAACAAAAACCTCCTCTTTGTTATCTTTAATCTGAACCTTTGAACAATTTTTTTTTCTTTTTAAGTACAAACACATACCTCAGTGTCTTTTTTTTAAAGATTGATTGATTGATTGATTGATTGATTGATTTGAGAGAGTCAGAGAGTGAGAGAGAGGCTGTGAGGTGGGGGGGTGGGACAGAGGTAAAGAATCTTCAAGCAGACCCCACTGAGCGTGGAGCCCATGAGGGGCTCTATCTCATGACTGCATGAGGTCATGACCTGAGCCAAAACCAAGAGTCTGACACTTAACTGACTGAGCCACCCAGGAACCTCTGTCTCTCATTTTTAAAAAATAGTCACCTACCTATCACATTTTATCCCTCCTGCCCACCACAGTAAGTATACTTGAAATTGTTGTCTACACTTGCTGAGTACATTTCCCCAAAATTCCACCAAAACAGCTTTTCCACAAGTCATAAAGAGCCTATTTGCTGAGGGGGAGGAAAGACGGTGGAGGAATAGGGGACCCTATTTCAACTGGTCCCCAGAATTGAGCTGGATATCTACCAGACCACTCTGAGCACCCATGAAACCAGCCTGAGATGTAGGAAGATCAGGATTTCTACAAATAGAATATCGCAGGTGGTTAGTTTTGAGGTACAAAGCGGGGAGCCATGATTCTGCAGGCAGATATCAGAGGATAAATGGCAGCAGGAGGGTGCCTGGCCAAGGGGATCCTACACTGCTGGTGAACGACAACCTCCCTCCATGGGTCGGGCACAGACTCGCAGACCGGTAGAGGCGGGGAAAGGACTTTAGGGCAGCCCCTGGGGCAGAAACCCGGAGCAGTGGGGTCATGTGCACGCAAATTGAGAGCGGCTGGCGGTTTTAGAAGCACAAAGGGCAGAGGCGTGCCCCGACCTGGAGGCAGGACTGGGAGCATTGCGGAGGGGCTCACACCGCAGGACGCTGCAGTTTATAGCAGCAAGGACAGAAATGGAGACAGTATGGCCTGGAGAGCTCACTGAAGAACAGACTGAGGTCTCTCTGCTCTAAGGCAGAGGGTTGGAAACCGTCTCTTCTGCTCTGACTCGCGGAAGAGACGTGGAAATCCGCCAGGAAAGGCCCCCAGAGAACAAAAGCCCCCAAAACTGATTCCCGCTGAGCCCATCCCCCGCCACAGGGGCGCAGGGCAACTCCGCCCAAACAGATTTGCCTGAGTAATAGTGCGGCAGGCCCCTCCCACAGAAGACAGGCTGGGAACACAAGAGGCCAGCAACCCTAAGGTCCCAAGAAAACAGGTGCGTCTTGCTTGGGTTCTGGTCAATAATTTGGACTCTATACATTCCCTCAAACACCCATCAACAGAATGACTAGGAGGAGGAGCCCTCAAAATAGAAAAGATTCAGAGATTATGACTTATGCTACAGATTTACAAATGGATGTGGATATAACCAAGATGTCGGAGATGGAATTCAGGCTAGCAATTGTGAAGACAATGGCTAGAATGGAGAAATCAATTAATGGCAACATAGAGTCTCTAAGGGCAGAAATAAAAGGTGAATTGGCAGAACTTAAAAATGCTATCAATGAGATCCAATCCAATCTAGATAATCTAACAGCTAGGGCAACTGAGGCAGAAGAGTGAATAAGCGACCTGGAAGACAATATAATAGATAAAAAGGGAAAAGAGGAGGACAGGGAAAAACAACTCAGAATCCATGAAAATAGAATCAGAGAAATAAGTGACACCATGAAGCGTTCCAATGTCAGAATTATTGGAATCCCAGAGGAAGTGGGGAGAGAGAGAGGACTAGAAGATGTATTTGAGCAAATCGTAGCTGAGACCTTCCCTAATCTGGGGAATGAAACAAACATTAGAGTCCTAGAGGCAGAGAGGATCCCTCCCAAGATCAAGGAAAACAGAACAACACCCCAGCATATAATAGTAAAACTTGCAAATCTTAGAACCAAGGAAACCATCTTAAGGGCATTTAGGGGGAAGAGATTCCTTATGTACAGAGGGAGGAACATCAGAATAACGTCAGACCTATCCACAGAGAGCTGGCAAGCCAGAAAGCCCTGGCAAGACCTATTCAGGGTACTAAATGAGAAGAACATGCAGCCAAGAATACTTTATCCAGCAAGGCTTTCATTTAGAATGGATGGAGAGATGCAGAGCTTCCACGACTGGCAGAAACTGAAAGAATATGTGACCACTAAGCCGGCCCTGCAAGAAATATTAAGGGGGATTCTATAAAAGGAGAAAGACCCCAAGAGTGATCTACAACAGAAATTTACAGGGACAATCTATAAAAACAATGTCTTCACAGGCAACATGATGACAATTAATTCATATCTTTCAATAATCACTCTCAATGTGAATGGCCTAAACGCTCCCATAAACGGCAGAAGGTTGCAGATTGGATAAAAAGACAGGACCCATCCATATGCTGCCTACAAGAGACTCATTTTGACCCTAAAGATACATCCAGACTGAAAGTGAAGGGATGGAGATCCATCTTCCGTGCCAACGGACCTCAAAAGAAAGCTGGGGTAGCAATTCTTATATCAGACAAATTAGATTTTAAACTAAAATCTGTAATAAGAGACACAGAAGGACACTATATCATTCTTAAAGGGTCTATCCAACAAGAAGATCTAACAATTGTAAATATCTATGCCCCCAACATGGGAGCAGCCATCTACATAAGCCAACTGTTAACCAAAATAAAGAGTCATATTGATAACAATATGTTAATTGTAGGAGACCTCAATACTCCACTCTCAGCAATGGACAGATCATCTAAGCAGAAAATCAACAAGGAAACAAGAGCTTTGAATGATACATTGGACCAGATGGACCTCATAGATATTTACAGAACATTCCACCCTAAAACAACAGAATACTCATTCTTCTTGAGCACACATGGAACTTTCTCCAGAATAGACCATATGCTGGGTCACAAATCAGGTCTCAACTGATACCAAAAGATTGAGATTATTCCCTGCATATTCTCAGACCACAATGCTCTAAAACTGGAACTCAATCACAAGAAAAAAATTGGCAGAAATTCAAAAACTTGGAAGCTAAAGACCACTCTGCTCAAGAATGTTTGGGTCAACCAGGAAATCAAGGAAGAACTTAAACAATTCATGGAAACCAAGGAGAATGAAAACACATTGGTCCAAAACCTATGGGATACTGCAAAGGCATTCCTAAGGGGGAAATACATAGCCATCCAAGCCTCACTCAAAAAAATAGAAAAATCCCGAATTCACCAACTAACTCTACACCTTAAAGAACTAGAGAAAAAGCAACAAATGATGCCTAAGCCATGCATTAGAAGAGAAATAATTAAAATTAGAGCAGAAATCAATGAATTAGAAACCAGAAACACAGTAGATCAGATCAACGAAACTAGAAGTTGGTTCTTTGAAAGAATTAATGAGATCAATAAACCACTGGCCAGACTTATCCAAAAGAAAAGAGAAAGGACCCAAAGTAATAAAATTATGAATGAAAGGGGAGAGATCACGACTAACACTAAGGAAATAGAAACAATTATTAGAAATTATTATCAACAACTATAGGCCAATAAACTGAGCAATCTGGATGAAATGGAGGCCTTCCTGGAAACCTATAAGCTGCCAAGACTGAAACAGGAAGAAATTGACAACCTGAATAGGCCAATTATCAGTAATGAGATTGAAGCAGTGATCAAAAACCTCCCAAAAAACAAGAGTCCAGGGCCTGATGGATTCCCTGGGGAATTCTACCAAACATTCAAAGAAGAAATAATACCTATTCTACTGAAGCTGTTTCAAAAAATAGAAACAGAAGGAAAATTTCCAAACTCATTCTATGAGGCCAGCATTACCTTAATCCTCAAACCAGGCAAAGACCCCATCAAAAAGGAGAATTTCAGACCGATATCCCTGATGAATATGGATTCCAAAATCCTCAACAAAATCCTAGCTAATAGGATCCAACAATACATTAAAAGGATCATCCACCACGACCAAGTGGGATTTATCCCCGGGATGCAAGGGTGGTTCAACATTCGCAAATCAATCCATGTGATAGAACACATTAATAAGAGGAGGGAGAAGGACCATATGGTCCTCTCAATTGATGCAGAAAAAGCATTTGACAAAAGACAACATCCTTTCTTGATTAAAACAGTTCAGAGTATAGGGATAGAGGGAACATTCCTCAAGTTCATAAAATCCATCTATGAAAAACACACAGCGAATATCATCCTCAATGGGGAAAAGCTGAGAACCCTTCCCTTAAGATCAGGAACACATCAAGGATGCCCACTCTCACCACTCTTGTTCAACATAGTACTAGAAATCCTAGCAACAGCAATCAGACAACAAAAAGAAATAAACGGTATTCAAATTGGCAAAGAAGAAGTCAAACTCTCTCTTTTCGCAGACGACATGATACTTTATGTGGAAAACCCAAAAGACTCCAACCCCAAATTACTAGAACTCATCCAGCAATTCAGTAATGTGGCAGGATACAAAATCAATGCACAGAAATCAGTTGCTTTCTTATACACTAACAACGCAACTGTAGAAAGAGAAATTAGAGAATCAATTCCATTTGCAATAGCACCAAAAACCATAAGATACCTCAGAATAAATCTAACCAAAGAGGTAAAGGATCTATACTCTAGGAACTACAAAACACTCATGAAAGAAATTGAAGAAGACACAAAAAGATGGAAAAATATTCCATGCTCATGGATCAGAAGAATAAACATTGCTAAAATGTCTATGCTACCCAGAGCAATCTATACCTTCAATGCCATCCCGATCAAAATTCCAATGACATTTTTCAAAGTGCTGGAACAAACAATCCTAAAATTTGTATGGAATCAGAAAAGACCCCGAATCACCAAGGAAATGTTGAAAAAGGAAAACAAAGCTGGGGGCATCACGTTGCCCAATTTCAAGCTATATTACAAAGTAGTGATTACCAAGACAGCATGGTACTGGCACAAGAACAGACACATAGACCAATGGAACAGAATAGAGAACCCAGATATGGACCCTCAACTCTATGGTCAAATAATCTTTGACAAAGCAGGAAAAAACATGCAATGGAAAAAAGACAGTCTCTTCAATAAATGGTGCTGGGAAAATTGGACAGCCACATGCAAAAGAATGAAACTCGACCATTCTCTAACACCATTCACAAAGATAAACTCAAAGTGGATGAAAGACCTCAATGTGAGACAGGAATCCATCAAAATCCTAGAGGAGAACATAGGCAGTAACCTCTTTGACATCGGCCACAGCAACTTCTTTCAAGATACATCTCCAAAAGCTAGTGAAACAAAAGCAAAAATGAACTTTGGGGATTTCATCAAGATAAAAGCTTCTGCACAGCAAAGGAAACAGTCAACAAAACAAAGAGGCAATGCACGGAATGGGAGAAGATATTTGCAAATGACACTATAGATAAAGGGCTGGTATCCAAGATCTATAAAGAACTTCTCAAACTCAACACCCAAAAAACAAATAATCAAGTCAAAAAGTGAGCAGAAGATATGAAAAGACACTTCTCTGAAGAAGACATACAAATGGCTAACAGACACATGAAAAAATGTGCATCATCATTAGCCATCAGGGAAATTCAAATCAAAACCTCATTGAGATACCACCTTACACCAGTTAGAATGGCAAAAATTGACAAAGCAAGAAACAACAAATGTTGGAGAGGTTGTGGAGAAAGGGGAACCCTCTTACACTGTTGGTGGGAATGCAAGCTGGTACAGCCACTTTGGAAAACAGTGTGGAGGTTCCTCAAAAATTTAAAAATAGAGTTACCCTATGACCCAGCAATTGCACTCCTGGGTATTTACCCCAAAGACACAGATGTAGTGAAAAGAAGGGCCATATGCACCCCAATGTTCATAGCAGCAATGTCCGCAATAGCCAAACTGTGGAAAGAGCCGAGATGCCCTTCAACAGATGAATGGATAAAGAAGATGTGGTCCATATATACAATGGAATATTACTCAGCCATCAGAAAAGATGAATATCCAACTTTTACACCAACATGGATGGGACTGGAGGAGATTATGCTAAGTGAAATAAGTCATGCAGAGAAAGTCAATTATCATATGGTTTCACTTATTTGTGGAACATAAGAAATAGCATGGAGGACATTAAGAGAAGGAAGGGAAAAATGGGGGGGGTGGAAGTGGAGGGAGAGATGAACCATGAGAGACTATGTACTCTGAGAAACAAACAGGATTTTAGAGGGGAGGGGTGAGGGGGGATTGGTTAGCCAGGTGATGGGTATTAAGGAGGGCATGTAGTGCATGGAGCACTGGGTGTTATACGAAAACAATGGATCGTGGATCACCACATCAAAAACCAATGATGTATTGTATGGTGACTAACATAACGTAATAAAATTAAAAAAAAAAAAAGAGCCTATTTGCCAAATCCAGTGAACACAGACACATCCTTCCCTTGCTTAATCTCTTTTAGACAGTTCATACCCAACCCATCCCTTCTGGGTTCAACATTGCCTTTCTCTCTTTTTATCCCATCTGATATTCTAAGCCCCGTTTGGAAGTTCCCCTTCCTTTGCCCTTTCCATACATGTTGGTTACTTCCAAAATTCCATTCTCTCTTTTCTCTTATTAGCCATGCATATCTGATTAACCTGGGAGATTTTTTTCACATCCAGTGGTTCCACTATAACCTATATCATAGTAACTGTCAGAACAACCCCACATGTTCTCATCTATTCAAGGATACCATCTTCTCTGACATCAGTCTACCATCAGCAAGGTTGAGTTTCATGTTTTATAGAATCTACTGAACCTTGGAAAAATACCAATTTTCTTTATATTGGCCTTAAGAAATTCTTATGCTAGACTATTTAAGCACCACGCCCTCAAATACCGTCTGCCTATGCATCCTAGTTTGGAATAGCTGTTCCTTTCCTCTGCTCTCATAATGTTCTCTGTTTATTATATTGACACATTTTTTTAGGGATTTAATTTTATCCAAAAGATATGTCTACTATCTCAAAATGTGACCCTCTTTGCAAATATGGTCATTGCAGATGTCATTAGTTAAGATAAAGTCATACCAGAGTCAAGGGTCCTTAATTCAACATGACTGATATCCTTAGAGGAAATGAGATACACAGGGGGAACGCCACGTGATGATGGAGGCAGAAATAGGAGCGGTGCCGCTGCCAGCCAGGGAATGCCAAGCACTAATCGCTACCACTAGAAACTGGAAAGGAGAAATTCCTCTCCAGAGTCTCAAAAGGAGCTCGGCTTTATTGACATCTTGATCTTGGACATATAGCCTTCAGAACTGTGTGAGAATAAATTTCTGTTTTTTGAAGCCACCCAGTTTGTGGTACTTTGTAATGGCAATCCTAGGAAACTAATACAGTTTTTGGCATTGCAAAGTTTAGTACTTATGTAACAAATACTTAATACTAATACCTAAAAATATATCTGGTTTCCATTATGATTATAAAATGCATGATCGGGCGCCTGGGTGGCTCAGTTGGTTAAGCGGCTGCCTTCGGCTCAGGTCATGATCTTGGAGTCCCTGGATTGAGTCCCGCATCAGGCTCCTTGCTCGGCAGGGAGCCTGCTTCTCCCTCTGACCCTCCCCCCTCTCATGTGCTCTCTCTCTCTCATTCTCTCTGTCTCAAATAAATAAATAAAATCTTTAAAAAAATGCATGATCTTTTTTCTCTGGCTACTAATACATTTTTCTCTTTTCTTTTGGCATTCTGGAACGTACCATAAAACAGTCTAGATGTATATTTCTTTTTATTTATCTTTCTTAATACTTGTGGTTTCTGAATCAGAAGAATTTTGTCTATCCTCAATTCCTAAAAAATATGTCAAATAGTGTTTCTCTTACTCACACTATTCTTTATCACTGACACAAAAATTTCTGTGTGAAAGCATCTCATTTTTGCTTCTATAACTCCTAAACTCTCTTAATTTCAGTTTCCATTTTTTCAGTTTTATATTGAGAATAATTTGTTATATTTTATAAGTTATTAGGTTCTCTTTTGAGTGTGATAAGTTATTAGTTTTAACTTGGGACATTCTTTTCCCAGGCATTTCATTCATTTCTTTTTCAAATTTGTGTGAACAATTTTTGTTTAGTGTTATTGTTGAAAATATATCAACTATTCATATATAATAGTTTATATTTGTTCACTCAACATCTGAAATTCTTTTTAAATTAAATTTAATCAATTAATTTTTAAAATGTGTCCTTTTTCTGGGGTGCCTGGGTGGCTCAGTCAGTTAAGCATCTGCCTTCAGCTCTGGTCATGATCTCATGGTCCTGGGATCGAGCCCCAGGATCTCTGCTCAGCGGGAAGTCTGCTTCTCCCTCTCACTCTTTCTCTGTGTCCTCTCTCTCTCTCTCTCAAATAAGTAAATAAATAAAATCTTTAAAATAAATAAATGTGTCCTTTTTCCTAGTTTTACCAAGGTATCACTGATAAATAAAAATTGTGTATATATTTAAGGTGTGCAACATGGTAATGATTTGATACATGTATTTCGTGAAATGTTTACCATAATGAAGTTAATTAATACATCCATCACCTCATACATCATTTTTATATGCTGTGAGAACACTTAAGACTTATTCTCTTGTACTTCTCATTGTAAAGGACAAGAGAGAATAATAATGAGATTTCAAGTATGTAATATGACATTATTAACTGAGGTCACCATGCTGAACCTCACATCCCTAGAACTTGCAAATGTCAGAACTGAAAGTCTGTACCTTTTAACCAACATCCCCCCATTTCCCTTACCCCTGAATATATTGTCAAATAATCTTTTATAAAGGTTCGAAGAATACACAATGGACAAATGATAGTCTCTTCAATAAAAAGTGTTAGGAAAACTGGATATCCACATCCAAAGAAACAAATTGTACCCTTATCTTATACCAGAAACAAAATTTAACTCAAAATGGATTAAAGACTTATATGAAAGATCTAAAAGTGTAAAACTCCTTGAAGAAAACATAGGGGAAAACTTCCTTGGGATGGGCTTGGCAATATTTTTTTTTTGGATTTGACACCAAAAGCATAAACAACAAAAGAAAAAAAAAAAAGAAAAAAAAATCAAGTGGGACTACATAAAACTAGAAAGCCTCTGCACAACAAAAGGATCCATCCACAAAATAAAAGGCAACCTAGGGAATGGGAGAAAATATCTGCAAACAGGTATCTGATAAGGGATTACTATCCAAAACATATAAGGGACTCCTACAACTCCATAGCAAAAAACAAAAACAAAACAAAACAAAAAAGAAACAAGCAAGCAGGGGCGCCTGGGTGGTTCAGTCGTTAAGCATCTGCCTTTGGCTCGGGTCGTGATCCCAGGGTCCTGGGATCGAGCCCTGCATCATGCTCCCTGCTCAGCGGGAAGCCTGCTTCTCCCTCTCCCACTCCCCATGCTTGTGTTCCCTCTCTCGCTGTGCCTCCCTCTATCAAATAAATAAATAAAATCTTAAAAAAGAAGGAAAGAAAGCAGCAAGCAAAATCCAAAACAAAAACAGTTGAAAAATTAGTGAAGGACCTGAAGAGACTTTTTTTTCCAAGGAAGACATACAAATGGCCAAGATGTATATGAAAAATTGCTCAAATCACTAATCACCCCATCATTAGGGAAACATAAATCAAAACCACAATGAAATTAATCACTGTACACCTCTTAGAGTGGCTAGGAGGAAAAAGACAAGAGATAACAGCTGTTGCTGAGGGGAGGAAGAAAAGGGAACTCATACAGTGTTGGTGGAAATGTAAACTGGCACAGTCATTACAGAACCAATAGGGAGTTCCTCAAAAAAGTTAAAATACAAACTCCCATATGATCCAGCAATCTCACTTTTGGTTATATAGCCAAAGGAAATGAAGTCAGGATCCCACAGATATATCTGCATGTCTATGTTCATTGCAGCACTATTCACAGTAGCCAATATTTGGAAATAACCTAAGTCTCTGTTGCTGCATGAATGGATAAAGAAAATGTGGTATAAACACACAATAGAATATTATTCAGCCAGAAAAAGGAAGGAAATTCTGCCATTTGTGAGAACTTTGGTAAACTGGAGGACATTACACCAAGTGAAATAAGCCAGAATGAGAAAGATAAGAAAGAGTGCATCATCTGATTTATATGTATAATCTAAAAAAATTAAACACATAGAAGCAGAGAGTAGAATGGTGGTTGCCAGGGACTGTGGGGTGAAATTCTTGACATACAGTATTGCTTTATGTTTATGCTTTCTTCTGATCTTTAAAAAAAGAAGTTTGTTTTCTGCTATAATTTGTAACTGTTGATTATGTGAAAATGTGACAAAATTTTTGGTTGTTCTTCATCTTGAGAAACCTGTACATGTGAGTTGAGGGTGGTTTCACCATATCACAACTGGGGGAACTATCAAGCCTGAACCACTTTGCCACTGGGTATAGTATAAATTTAAACCCAAGGTCCTGTGAGGGCAAGTCTGTGGGTAAAAGCATTTCTAACAATACCTTGTGCTCCACTGAGAGCCCAGGCCAAGATAGTCATAGCCTTGTGTTGTTAAGTTTTGCAGACAGACTGATACTTTTTCTGGACACACTTCTGGATTTTTAAAGAGTCTTGGATTTAAACTGAAGCTTCAGTTCAAATTTGTTTAGGCTTTTGCTCTCATGGACTGAACTGTGTCCACCGAAAATTTGTATGTTGAAGCCTTAACCCCCAATATGATGGTATTTGGAGATAAGGCCTTGGGGAGGTAATTAGATTCAGATGAGGTCATGAAGGTGTGGTCCATGTGATGGGATGAGTGCCTTTACACGAAGAGATACCAGAGAGCTTGCACCCTCTCTCTCTCTTGCTCTCGCTCTCGATCTTTCTCTGTGAGTGCACAGAGAGGTCATGGGAACACAGAGCAAGATGGAGACTCCCCAGAAGCCAAGAGAAGAGTCCCGAATGAAACTTACTTTCCCAGCACCTTGATCTTGGAATTCCCAACCTCCAGAACAGTGAAAAATAAACTACTATTGAAGCCACACAGTCCATGGTATATTGTTATAGCAGCCTGAGCAGATTAACACACTTGCCTTCTGTCTTTTACTTGGACAGTAAAAGCCAAAGCTTTCTCCTGCTATAAACCCTTGAGGGGTGCCTGTGTGGCTCTGTTGGTTGAGCGTCCAACTTTTGGTTTCAGCTCAGGTCGTCATCTCAGGGTTATGGGATCGAACCTACCTCAGGCTTTGCACTCAGGATATCTGCTTGAGATTCTTTCCCCCTCCCTCCTCCTCCCCACTGCTCCTCCCCTCTGCTCCTCCCTCACCCTTGTGGGTGCACGCTCTTTCTCTCTCTCTGAATAAAATCTTTTTTCAAAAAAAGATGCTAAACAAAACAAAACCAAAAAACCTTGAAACAAGAACTCCCTTAACTATTTTTTACTTCTAGCACAATGCTCAGTGCTCTGCAATCAGGCATCCTATGTGTTAAATTAATCATACAGATTTAAGCAATATCAGAGAAGAAATATTTAACTTAGTCTCTTTATTCCTGTGTCCTTAATATTTAGCGTAGTGCATCATAAATAGTAAGCACCCAATAAATGCTAGGTGCAAGGATAAATAACTTTAGTGTTATAAATTAAGATACCTGCAATTTCAGAGAATAGAGTTGCCTGCCATGTTCAATTTTAAATGAAACGATATTGTGATTCAATATTGGTCATGTTAGTTCTTAGTCACATTGGTTTTATTCATAATTTCATTAATTTTCTGACTGACATAGCCATGCTTACAGTTAAGTGGATATTCAGTCAAAAGTTACTGAACTGAGACATGAATGCAACATGTATTTTGCAACTCATGAATATATAATGCTATATAGTTAAAATTGTGAGTTCTTTAAAGAATGGGATGAACATATAGACACACCAGAGAAAACTCTATTTAAAAGTTTTTGTGGACGGGAAGAGCAAGGTGGTGGAGGAGTAGGAGACCTAAATTTCCTCTGGTCCCAGGAATTCAGCTGGATAGGGATCAAACCATTCTGAACATCTATGAACACACCAGGAGATCAAAGAAAAGAATAGCAGCAACTCTCTGAACAGAAAAGTGACCACGTTCTGGAAGGTAGGACATGCAAGTGGAGAAGTGAATCCGAGGCGATATTTGGGAGGAGAGATAGTGGGGAAGGGGGCCTCCGTCTGCCACTTCTGGCAAATGATAAAGCAGCGGAGCACAAAATCGGAACTTTTAGAAGTCAGCTCCACTGAGGGACGTCGCTCCAGTGGCTAAGCAGGGGGTGGAACCCTTGCCGGGACAGTGTGGTCTCAGGACCCTCGGGGTCACAGAAAGACTGGGGGTGCCTGAGTGCAGCAGAGCTCCCAGGTATCGGAGCAGGGAAGCCGGCTGCAGAGACGGAGCTGAGGAGTGGGCTCTCAGCTTGGGGTTGCCATAAACTGTGATCCGCGGCACAGTCGGGCCACTGCTTTTCCAGCAGGGACCCAACAAGCAGCAGATCTGGGGAGACTCCCCTTCCTCCCCTGGGAGGAGTGGTATAGGAGCATACCACAGGGATCTGCTGGGTTTGGAGACTCCACACGGGGTCATGTGCCAGAGATAGAAATACTCAGTCACAGGCCGGGTAAGCACAGGGTGCGGCCGGAGACCAGGAAGACGGGAGTGATTGCTTTTCTCTGGGGGCTCACTGAGGAGCAGGGCCCCGAGCTCTTGGCTCCTCCAGGGCGGAGATTGGGAGGCCACCATTTTCACTCTCAGCCTCCAAAGCTGTACGGAAAGCGTGCAGGGAACAAAAGCTCCCGAGAGCAAACCCAAGAAGATTACCTAGCTCGGACTAGCAAGGGTGGGGCAATTCCGCCTCCTGTAAAGACATTTGGGAACCACTGCAATAGGCCACTCCCCCAGAAGATCAGCAAGAACAACAAGCCAAGACCAAGTTTACTGATCACTGACAATGGCAGAACTCCAGCACTAGGGGAATACTGCACATAGAATTCATTGCCTTTTTCCCGTGATGCTTTAGTCTTTCAAAGTTAATTTCTTTTTAACTTTTTCTTTTTTTTTTAATTTTTCTTTTTCCCTTTTTCAACCAACATCTTATCAATCACTTTTTTAAAAAATCTTTCATATTTTTCATTTTTAAAATCATATTCTATCCCTTCTTACCACTTAACCTTACTTTTGGTATATATATATATATATATATTATTCTCACTTTAAAATTTTGGGATACAGTTTCTTCTAACAGACCAAAATATACTGTAAATCTCTAGAGTATGGCATCATTCTAGTCTCGTGCCTAATCACATTCTCCCGTTTTTTTTTTAAATCCTCTTCTTTCTTTTTTCAACCAACTTCTTATCTTACCAATTCCTTTTATAAAATCTTTTATAATTTCCATCTTTACACTCATTCCATCCCTTCATCATATTTACCATTATTTTTGTACATATATAAGTTTTTTTTTCTTAAAATTTTGGGAGACACTTTCTTCTAACAGACCAAAATATGCCCAAAATCTAGTGTGAGGCACTGATCTATACACCAGCCTGATCATATCTGATCATATTCTGTTTTTCTCTTTGTTTGTTTTTATCTTCTTCTTTCTCTTTTTCTTTCTTTTTTTTTTCTTTTTCCTTTCTTCCCCATTCTTTCCCCCCAGTTTCAGGTCTCTTCTGATTTGTTTAGTGTATATTTCCCTGGGGTCATTGTCACCCTGTTAACATTTTGTTCTCTCATTCATCTATTCTCCTCTGGACAAAATGACAAGATGGAAAAAAATCACCTCAAAGAAAAGAACAAGAAGCAGTACCGAATGCCAGGGACCTAATCAATATGGACGTTAGTAAGATGTCGGAACTAGAGTTCAGAATGATGATTTTAAAGATACTAGCTAGGCTTGAAAAAAGCATGGAAGATATTAGAGAAACCCTTTCTGCAGAAATAAAAGAACTAAAATCTAACCAAATCAAAATAAAAAAGGCTATTAATGAGGTGTAATCAAAAATGGAGGCTCTAACTGCTAGGATAAATGAGGCAGAAGAGAGAATTAGTGATATAGAAGACCAAATGATGGAAAATAAAAAAGCTGAGAAGAAGAGAGACAACTACTGGATCACGCAGGCAGAATTTGAGAGATAAGTGATACCATAAGATGAAACAATATTAGAATAATTGGGATCCCAGAAGAAGAAAGAGAGAGAGGGGCAGAAGGTATATTGGAGCAAATTATAGCAGAACTTCCCTAATTTGGGGAAGGAAACAGGCATCAAAATCCAGGAGGCACAGAGAACCCCCCCTCAAAATCAATACAAATAGGTCAACACCCCCACATCTAATGGTAAAACTTACGAGTCTCAGAGACAAAGAGAAAATCCTGAAAGCAGCTTGGCAGAAGAGATTTGTAACCTACAAAGGAAGAAATATTAGATTGGCAACAGACCCTATCCACAAAGACCTGGCAGGCCAGAAAGGACTGGCATGATATATTCAGAGCACTAAAGGAGAAAAATATGCAGCCAGGAATACTATATCCAGCTAGGCTGTCATTGAAAATAGAAGGAGAGATAAAAAGCTACCAGGACAAACAAAAACTAAAGGAATTTGCAAACATGAAACCAGCCCTACAAGAAATATTGAAAGGGATCCTCTAAGTAAAGAGAGAGCCTAAAAGTAACAGAGACCAGAAAGGAACACAGACAATATACAGTAACAGTCACCTTACAGGCAATACAATGGCACTAAATTCGTATCTTTCAATAGTTACCCTGAATGTAAATGGGGCTAAATGCCCCAATCAAAAGAGATAGGCTATCAGATTGGATAAAAAAACAGGACCCATCCATATGCTGTCTGCAAGAGACTCATTTTAGACCCAAAGACACTGCCAGATTGAAAGTGAGGGGGTGGAAAGCCATTTACCATGCTAATGGACACCAAAAGAAAGCTGGGGTGGCAATCCTTATATCAGACAAATTAGATTTAAACCAAAGACTATAATAAGAGATGAGGAAGGATACTATATCATACATAAAGGGTCTATCCAATAAGAAGATCTAACAATTGTAAATATCTATGCCCCTAACATGGGAGCAGCCACTTATATAACCAAATTAATAACAAAAGTAAAGAAACACATTGACAGCAATACAATAATAGTGGAGGACTTTAACACCCCCCTCACTGAAATGGACATATCATCTAAGCAAAAGATTAACAAGGAAATAAAGACTTTAAATGACACACACTGGACCACATGGACTTCACAGATATATTCAGAACATTCCATCCCAAAGCAACAGAATACACATTCTTCTCTAGTGCCCATGGAACATTCCCCAGAATAGATCACATCCTAGGTCACAAATCAGGACTCAACCAGTACCAAAAGATTGGGATCATTCCCTGCCTATTTTCAGACCATAATGCTTTGAAACTAGAACTCAATCACAAGAGGAAAGTTGGAAAGAACTCAAATACAAGGAGGCTAAAGAGCATCCTACTAAAGAATGAATGGGTCAACCAGAAAATTAGAGAAGAATTAAAAATATTCATGGAAACAAATGAAAATGAAAACACAACTGTTCCAAATCCTTGGGATGCAGCAAAGGCAGTCCTAAGAGGAAAGTATATAGCAATACAAGCCTTTCTCAAGAAACAAGAAAGGTCTCAAATACACAACCTAACCCTAAACCTAAAGGAGCTGGAGAAAGAACAGCAAATAAAACCTAAACCCAGCAGTAGAAGAGAAATAATAAAGATCAGAGCAGAAATCAATGAAATAGAAACCAAAAGAACAGTAGACCAGATCAACAAAACTAGGAGCCGTTTCTTTGAAAGAATTAACAAGATTGATAAACCCCTGTCCAGACTTATCGAAAAGAAAAGAGAAATGACCCAAATAAATAAAATCATGAATGAAGGAGGAGAGATCGCAACAAACACCAAAGAAATACAAACAATTATAAGAACATATTATGAGCAACTATATGCCAGCAAATTAGATAACCTGGAAGACATGGATGCATTCCTAGAGATGTATCAACTACCAAAACTGAACCAGGAAGAAATAGAAAACCTGAACAGACCTATAACCATTAAGGAAATTGAAGCAGTCATCAAAAATCTCCCAACAAACAAAAGCCCAGGGCCAGATGGCTTCCCAGGGGAATTCTACCAAACATTTAAAGAAGAATTAATACCTATTCTTCTGAAACTGTTCCAAAAAATAGAAATGGAAGGAAAACTTCCAAACTTGTTTTATGAGGCCAGCATTACCTTGATCCCCAAACCAGACAAAGACCCCATCAAAAAGGAATATTACAGACCCGTATCCCTGATGAACATGGATGCAAAAATTTTCACCACAATACTAGCCAATAGGATCCAACAGTACATTAAAAGGATTATTCACCACAACCAACCGGGATTTAATCCTGGGCTGCAAGGTTGGTTCAACATTTGCAAATCAATCAATGTGATACAATACGTTCATAAAAGAAAGGAAAAGAACCATATGACCCTCTCAATAGATGCAGAAAAAGCATTTGACAAAGTACAGCATCATTTCTTGACCAAAACTCTTCAGAGTGTAGGGATAGATGGTACATACCTCAATATCATAAAAGCCATCTATGAAAAACACAGAGCGAATATCATTCTCAATGGGGAAAAACTGACAGCTTTCCCTGTAAGGTCACAAACATGGCAGGGATGTCCACTATCACCACTGCTATTCAACATAGTATTAGAAGTCCTAGCCACAGCAATCAGACTACAAAAAGAAATAAAAGGCATCCAAATCGGCAAAGAAGAAGTCAAACTCTCACTCTTTGCAGATGATATGATACTTTATGTGGAAAACCCAAAAGAGTCCACCCCAAAACTGCTAGAACTCATACAGGAATTCAGTAAAGTGGCAGGCAATAAAATCAATGCACAGAAATCGGTGGCATACCTATACACCAACAACAAGACAGAAGAAAGAGAAATTAAGGAGTCGATCTCATTTACAATTGCACCCAAAACCATAAGATACCTAACAATAAATCTAACCAAAGTGGCAAAGGACCTGTACTCAGAAAACTCTAAAATACTCATGAAAGAAATTGAGGAAGACACAAAGAAATGGAAAAATGTACCATGCTCATGGATTGGAAGAAGAAATATTGCGAAAATGTCCATGCTACCTAGAGCAATCTACACATTCAATGCAATCCCCATCAAAATACCATCCATTTTTTTCAAAAAAATGGAACAAATAATCCTAAAATGTGTACGGAACCAGAAAAGACCCTGCATAGCCAGAGGAATGTTGAAAAAGAAAAGCAAAGCAGGTGGCATCACAATTCTAGACTTCCACCTCTATTACAAAGCTGTCACCATCAAGACAGTATGGTACTGGCACAAAAACAGACACATAGGTCAATGGAACAGAATAGAGAGCCCAGAAATGGACCCTCAACTCTATGGTCAACTAATCTTTGACAAAGCAGGAAAGAATGTCCAATGGCAAAAAGACAGTCTCTTCAACAAATGGTGTTGGGAAAATTGGACAGCCACATGCAGAAGAATGAAAGTGGACCATTTCCTTACACCATACACAAAAATAGACTCCAAATGGTTGAAAGACCTCAATGTGAGACAGGAGTCCATCAAAATCCTAAAGGAGAACACAGGCAGCAACCTCTTCGACCTCAGCCACAGCAACTTCTTCTTAGAAACATTGTCCAAGGCAAGGTAAACAAGGGCAAAAATGAACTTTTGGGACTTCATCAAGATAAAAAGCTTTTGCACAGTAAAAGAAACAGTCAACAAAACCAAAAGACAACCTACAGAATGGGAGAAGAATTATTTGCAAATGACATATCAGATAAAGGGCTAGTATCCAAAATCTATAAAAAACTTCTCAAACTCAACACCCAAAGAACAAATGATCCAATCAAGAAATGGGCAGAAGACATGAACTGACATTTTTCCAAAGAAGACATCCAAATGGCCAACAGACATATGAAAAAGTGCTCAACATTGCTCGGCATCAGGGAAATCCAAATCAAAACCTCAATGAGATACCACCTCACACCAGTCAGAATGGCTAAAATTAACAAGTTAGGAAATGACAGATGTTGGCAGGGATGCGGAGAAAGGGGAACCCTCCTACACTGTTGGTGGGAATGCACGCTGGTGCAGCCACTCTGGAAAACAGTATGGAGGTTCCTCCAAAAGTTGAAAATAGAGCTACCCTATGATCCAGCAATTGCACTACTGGGTATTTACCCCAAAGATACAAATGTAGGGATCTGAATGGGTACGTGCACCCCGATGTTTATAGCAGCAATGTTCACAATAGCCAAACTGTGGAAAGAGCCAAGATGTCCATCAACAGATGAATGGATAAAGAAGAGGTGGTATATATATATATAACGGAATATTATGCAGCCATCAAAAGGAATGAGATCTTGCCATTTGCAACGAGGTGGATGGAACTGGAGGGTGTTATGCTGAGCGAAATAAGTCAAACAGAGAAAGACATGTATCATATGACCTCACTTATATGAGGAATTCTTAATCTTAGCAAACAAACTGAGCATTGCTGGAGTGGTTGGGGGTGGGAGGGATGAGGTGGCTGTGTGATAGACACTGGGGAGGGTATGTGGTATGGTGAGTGCTGTGAATTGTGTAAGACTGTTGAATCACAGACCTGTACCTCTGAAACAAATAATACATTATATGTTAAAAAAAAAAAAGAAGATTACAGGAAGGGAAAAATGAAGGGGGGCAATTGAAGGTGGAGTCAAACCATGAGAGACTATGGACTTTGAGAAACAAACTGAGGGTTCTAGAGGGGAGGGGCGTGGGGGGGTGGTTTAGCCTGGTGATGAGTATTAAATAGGGCATGTACTGCGTGGAACACTGGGTGTTATATGCAAACAATGAATCATGGAACACTACACCAACAACTAATGATGTACTGTATGGTGATTAACATAACATAATAAAAATATAAATAATTTAAAAAATAAAAGTTTTTGCAATTGTAATTAGAATTAACATTTATTGAGCACTGGCTATGAGCTGAATATTGTAGTAAGAACTTGGGCACATTATTATCTCATTTACTCTTCAACACTCCATAAGGCAGGTTCAATTATTTTCTCCACTTTATTGAAGAACAAACCAAAAATGTAATTTGTCCAACATAATATCACTCTGAAGTCATGGCACTGGAATTGAATCACAGATCAAGTATTGGGAGCAATATGCATTTCATTTATTAAAGTGGTCATTTATTCGTGCAAGCATGTTGGAAAGAATAGAGGTGCTTACTATTATTGCTTTTAGGACCTGTGAATTTTAGAATCTTAGCTACAGTCATAAATGTATCCTTCAAAAGTGTTTTAATGATATAAAGTAATTTTCCTAAATTTCTACAGGCTCTTTCTATAGACTCATATCTAAAGACAGAGCTCTTGTTATGAGTGATACATTAAAATACAGCCAAGTGTTCCTTGCTTATCCCTATATCACAAGCATCGTTTCCTTTACTCTGTGCTTGGTGTATGCCTTTGCCTTCATTCTCCTTCACTGTCAGTAATGGAGAGAGAAAATTAACACATCAGCACTGATACTGAGATAAGCAAATAGTATCTCCATGTAAATCCTTCCCCGTCCTCAATATATTAGTTGCTTTTGTGAGTTGTGATTCCTCATTTGAGGGTAATTAGAGTTCTACATTAGAAACTTAATATGCAGTGCTATCCAGTTTAAGTGATTTAAAATTTGATCCCTCGCATTTGTTTGCAGTAAAAGACATTTCTTTAGGTGCTCTCCCCAATCTAATGACCAGTTTAGCATGATAATGATGCACATAAATTTAAAAGCCATCTCCTGAATGCAGAAATGATATTGGAAGCTGTGGTTAGAGGCACTGGTGTGTGGCCATACAGAGGCAGTCACGGTCAGATCATCACAATTGGACTTACAAAACAGACTTGAAGATAATCAATAAAAAGAAATGGAGAGGGGCGCCTGGGTGGCTCAGTTGGTTAAGCGACTGCCTTCAGCTCAGGTCATGATCCTGGAGTCCCGGGATCGAGTCCCGCATCGGGCTCCCTGCTCAGCAGGGAGTCTGCTTCTCCCTCTGACCCTCCTCCCTCTCATGCTGTCTCTCATTCTCTCTCTCGCAAATAAATAAAAAAATCTTAAAAAAAAAGAAATGGAGATAACATTTTCTTTACTGAAGAGAGTATGTCTTAATGGTATACTTTTGGTCAGAGAGTTCATAGGTTTAGATAACACTAGGAATATAAAGATATTAGGTTTGGGCATTTTGGTATGAAGCGTTATCAGAAAACTAATAAAAATAGCATTAAAAGTGATAGAAAGCTCACTTTATGCCTTGAATTCAACCTGGTCAGACTCGGGTCTGGACCAGGAGGCCTCTCTGCCAGGCCCAGAGACAGGTCAGCTGTAAGAGGATTGAGACCTAAAAAGCCTCTGAGACTTTTGTTCCTGACCCTCCCCCGTCTTTGTCTGGAAATCAGAAGAATTATTTTGATGAAAAAGACCTACAATGACCACCTGTTATGATCAAACCCTTGCCTGTCATTCAAGGCAATTAAGTCTGATGTACTTTATTTTTAGAATTATTAATTAAGCCTGTAAGTTCACTATGACTTCATGTTCCCTTTGGTAGTCTAAAAATGTATTTTAATGCCATATTGGTACCACCTTATTACTATTAAAAGTAACAATAAACTGCTGCCCAAAGTGACTATCATGTAGACCACACACCTCACAGTCTGAAGAAGGGCACCAGCCTCAATTTCCACGTCTGTATCAAGAGAGCCTCAGCTCCACCATCTCCCCAGAGTTCTCTTTATTTTTTATAGAATCTACCACCTATTAAAACACACTACACTCTATTATACATCAGATTCTCTCCCTTCACCACTCGTTGTCTTTATTTATCAGATGACTTAACAATACATATTTTTATCTCTGACCACACAGGTCCTAAACCCCTTTACCATCCCTGACACAGTTATAATATTAAAAGCATTCTACCTTGGGATCTTATACACTTAAGGACAACACTTGCACTCATCACTTTGTAGACAGGCCTTTTCTGGTCCTCATGCCTCATGGAAACTCTGGCTCTCACTCACCTTTCTGTCTAACCTGGATACTATTTTGAATTATTTCAAATGTTTCTTCACTAATGATGTCAATTTCACACTTTCCTCCACAATAATGTCTTGATAATCACCAACACTGGGGTCTGTGTGATACAAGGAAAATGGCTCTTAAGCCTCTATCTTGTCAAGTTAATATCCATCTTTTCCTGTTCCATCAATACTAAACTTCTCGAAAGGATATACTAATCTAAGGGCTCCTGGGTGGCTCAGTCGTTAAGTGTCTGCCTTTGGCTCAGGTCATGATCCCAGGGTCCTGGGATTGAGCCCCGCATCGGGCTCCCTGCTCAGCAGGGAGCCTGCTTCTCCCTCTCCCAACCCCCCTGCTTGTGCTCCCTCTCTCGCTTTGTGTCTCTCTGTCAAATAAATAAAATCTTAAAAAAAAAAAGGATATACTAATCTAATCTGTTTAGGTATTCATTATTAACTTATTTTAATTGAATTTATGTACATTCTAATGAACAATTCTGGAAAAAAACCTCATTTTCATTCCATTCAAATCTATTTCCTCTCCTGTATCTGTTTTCATTGTAAAGCCCCTCACAAAACTACATGATGTGACATAGCCCATTTAACTTGGCCATTCTGCATCCAAGTTTAGTCACATGTCCCTTTCAGAAGTTAAAATCACTGCGTTTGTTACTGAGTAATATAAATAAGTGATATCCCTGAACATCCTGCCCTGGATTAGTGCTCTTTCACTGCAGCTTCCTCAGCATGTGGCCATTTGCCCATAGGTCTCTTGACCCAAGAGGGCTGCTTCAGCACCAGCCATCAGACCCTCAGCACAACAGAGTTCAAAGGATGGCAGCAAAGTGTCATCAGGGCAATCAGAGACAGTTTTTCTTACAATCCTTGTTCTTTAACACATGTCTTGTCGGCCAGAATTGAGTGCCCTTTTCCAGGTCAATCACTAGGGAATTCTGTGACTCTATTCAGTTTGGGCTGATCATCTTGTATTCCCTGGGCTAAGATCTCACTGACACATGAACAAAATAGGATTCCTGTTAGTAAAAAAAAAAAAAATGCATTTGAATCAGAGTGAGGGTTAATTTGGAGTTAGGCAATTAAAAAGTATCTGTTAAAGTGTGACTTCAATATATACTTTCCATACCCTCCAGACCTGACATACTAAAAAAAAATGGCTTAATAACACTAACAATCATTGAATATTATTATGATGATAATGATTACCATCTAGGTTTATTTTCCATTCCTACCTTATGCCCTTTCTCTAATATGCTCAAAATGAACCCTAAAAACAGAGTCAAAATATTCCATGTATCTCCTTGTGTAGTATATTTTGCTTCTCTGCCTGGCTACTCCAATATTTTTAAACATTTCTAGGTCAATATCTAGGGGTAATGGTTGCTAGTTATTGAGCCATGAACATTTACCATAAATTAAGAATAACAAATGTTTACTAACACTTATTACTATGTGTAAAGAATGTTGCTAAGCATTATTTACCTGAATGTGCTCATCTAATATTAGCCCTGAGACTATAAACTGTGGTCTTCCATTTACATATAACTCATGTGCAATGAGAATTCACATAACTTGTCCAAGGTTACCAGTTAGTAGATGAAGGCCACAGATTGAAAACTAAACTCTAGAGCCATGTTTTCAAGTGTCGTGTATACGGTATCTTATTTCACTTCCACAACTATATGGGTTGCATAGTATTAGCCCCATTTCACAGATCAGGAAATGGTGATTCAGACATACTAAATAGTGTGACCAATAGCACAGCTATGGATATGCAGAGATGAGACTCAACTTAGATTTGTCTGACACAATCCTATGCCTTTAATTCATCATTTAAGGGGCAGCAAAGAATGTTACTCCTTCTCTGAAACATTCCTTAATTTCCCCAAGATTAATATGCCTTTTACCCTCCATGGACCCCACACATAACTTTCCATACAAAAGCACTTAGCAAGCCATACAGTGGTACTTAGCACACCATGTGATGGGCATTTAGCATGTATTATGATGATCACTTAACAACCATACATTGCACTTTGCACGCTTTATGATTGACACTCAGCACGCCATATAATGAGCATTGAGTAGTGTAAAAAGTCACCCAGCATACCATACGATGGGTAATTTGCATGCTGTATGATGGGCACAGCATAACATATGATGGGCACTAAGCACATACAATGGTTACCTAGGATGCCATATGATGGACATTCTGTATGTCATCAGTGAGCACTGAGCATAAATTACCATAAGCACATAGCACATCATATGGTGGCCACTGAGGACACAGTACATTATAAATGGCACCTTTCTATCAGACCAAACATGAGCCCCATAACAGCAAGTTTACATATTATTTTTCTATCCACAACACTTGCCACAGTACTTATCTTAGTACAGAGAATGAATTCAATGGTAGAGTACTTAGTACAATAGTTGTTTTAGTAAATAAAAAATCCTTTATGTTTTATGTGTTTTTCACAGAAAAAAATTCATCTTCTATGTATTTAAGCTTACTAGCTATTAATTAAATAGATATTTGAGGGATTACTATGTGACACATACTAGTAAAGAGAAAACCTGATGCCATGTAAGGAAACAAAAATAAAGGATAATAATACTGGACCAAATTAACCTTTCCCTCAGTTTAGTTAATGCATTTTTATGATGACGAAGTCATTTTGAGACTGTTTAGAGATGGGAAAAACAAGAAATGATAACACCTATATTTAGAATTTCACATGTAATTGCTTCCAACAGGGCTCAGTTCTTAGTCAGGATTTAATTTCACAGTTAGAGGAAATTGATGACTGAGTTCTGACATTAAAAGCACGTATGCTCCCTCACTACTCCACTTCCCATTCAAGGAGACCTCTGCAATTTACTTCTTATCCACATCATCTCTTTTAAGAACTCCAACCCAAAACCAAAATGTTGCTTTTAAGAATAAGCAGTTGAACTCTTACATAGTGATAGCAGCAGTCTGAGCCATTTCAGGTAGGCTATATCAGTAGGTGAGTAATTATTTTATAATATCATTTATGAGACAATATACCATGAAAATAAAATAACATATGTTCAGTGCAAGCAACTACATATCAGCAAATAGAATTTGTAATCCAGTTACAAACCCTTTGACAAAGCAAATACTTGGAAAATTCTAGGAAGTATTTAATCCCATCTTTAAGAATAAATCCTATTCTCATACTTTCTTCAGCCTGACACTCCAATTTTAGTAACAAACTTCAACGTGTAGGACGAGTTTCTTTAGGAATTTGGCAAAAATTTTTTCCATCGCTGCCTAGCAAAAATGGAAAAAAGGAAAGCCCCTTGGAAGTAATTTGGCATGTAAATGGGATAATTTTCTGCCTTATTTACTCATATTTTGAAGCTATATCAATAATTTATAAGTAGATGATTAAAAATAAAGCTTCAATCTGTTCCACTCATGTTGTGAGAAGCATATTACTTTTCATCATCTTATGTTTAGATGTCAGTTTTACCAATATGTAGTTTTAATTTTTTACATGATTTTTATGTTTCAGAAGCATCAAATACTATTTTACACAGTCTATAAGCAATTTCTAAACAATTATTCATTACACCCATGCTTTAGCCGAAATGCTATAGACATATGAAAAAGGTACTAGTCTGTCATTACAAAGTGCCACAGACTGGTGACTTAAGCAATAGAAATCTATTTCTCACAGTCCTGGAAACTAAAAGTCTGAGATCCAGGTACCCGCAGGGGGGGTTTCTCCTGAGGCCTCTCTCCTTGGCTTGTAGAAGGCCATCTTCCCCATGTCCTCACATGGTCTTCCCTGGGTGTCTGAGTGCTAATCCCTCCTTTTTATAAGGACACCAACCACTGGATGAGGGTCAACCCTAATGGTCTCATTTTAATTCAATTATATCTTTAGAGAGTCCATTGCCTATAAAGTTACATTCTGAGCTCCAGAGGGTTGGGACATCAACACATAAATTTGGGCTGATGCAATTCAGCCCAAAGTTGAAAGGTACTTTTCTCATGGTCTAAGAAAAAGAGACTAAGAACCCTGGATTATATTTATTCATATTCAGTTGTGTTGAAAATAAAATCACTTCCGGCAATGGTTTGATCCAAGCTTTGCTACTTACTACCCACAAGGCCTTGGAAAAATTATTTAAGAAAGCAAATACGTGGTGACCTTTGAGCATTTTAAACTGTGTACTTGTGGGTAATATAGTTCTTCTTCGTGCAGGACCCCTTAAAAGTTACTATCCCATAAAAACCTGTTTCCCAAATATCCTAATTAAAAATACCCTCCCTTGGGGGAAGGGAGCAAGGAGTGTTATCAACCACAGTTTCCCAGAGACCCTTCCCAGAGGATTCTGTGTCACTGCATCTGAGAAGGAGCTAGGAATTGGTGTTTAACAAATGCTCTGATGGTTCTGAACAGGAAAGACTAGAAGACCCCAATATGCATCCCCTGTTCTCTAGATATTGCCCTCACTTAGCTTTCTGTGCCCTCATTTCATTATTTCTACAAGTGTGCTGTGCTAAGCGTTAAGAACAATTGTTGCCATTGTCGTCATCATGACCACGACTTTTGCTAGTATGACTACTAATATTCATTTTTAAGTATTTTACCTTGCAAATGTCTCTTTCTTTGCTTTCCGTGATAACATTGTTTCCTGGGAAGAAAACAAAACAAGTGTTTTTGGACATACCTAAAAGGTAAATTTTATTTTGAAAGAAAGCTTTTATGCGAAAATTATGAGAATTAATGAAGGATTATAACAGGAATTTCTTAGCAATCTGCCATCTCCTCATTTTTAAGGTATGTGAGAAAAGACTGAACTTTTACTTTCTTAACATAAAGATATTCTTAAATACCTGATCTCTATATTTTTGGCAGTAGCAAATAAAACTGAGTTGAGTGTATCTGTATGATATTCTCACTGTTGTACAATTGGTTTATCTATTTGTTATTAGGAATTCATAGAAGACTTACTCAGCATCCTAGTCTCACCTTTCAGAAACGCTGAAACCAGTGAACACCTTTGTTTTCTTAAATTAACTGACAATTAAGTCTGTACGCTCCTATATGTGGACGCAAGTGTGTGTTGGAGCACTGAGCAGTACAATTATTGCCCTTAGCTAGCAGTCCTTTTTACATAAACCTCTGCAATGCCTAGATACAAAGTGGCAAATTAGGTTTTAGAAGAGTTTCATGACTTCTTAGAAGCATGTAGCAACCACAGCAAATGAATCTAAGGTTTTATACCCCTGTGAGCTAATTTTCATGTTCAGTATTTATGACTTTACTTTGCCACCTGTTCCCATGCAATCTTTACCACAATGCTGGAAGTATGAGCTACTGGAATCCATGCAGTATTTATATTTAGCACATAACAGACAATAAATAGATGTTAAATATATGTACTGCCAGTCGCATTTTATAAGCAAAGATTCTCTTCCCTAGTCACTGGGTATACTCTTCTTGTGGGAGCTTATACAACTCAATTTCCTATGAGAAGAAGTACTGATACTGTATTTTACCAGATATACCGCTGAAATTTCTTCTCTTTACTACTTCTGTTCCCCCTTCATTGATCAACAGTGCTTTCACATGGATCTTCTTGTCCCCATTTTCATGACCAGCTGCTGCCCAGGCCACTGCCTCCCAACCTGGAGAACGCCAACTATCTCCCCCTGATCCCACCCCCTTATTACTTCTTGGTATTGTAGCCAGAAAGGTCTCTTTAAAACATGAATCTAAGTATCATTCTTCTGCTCAAAAGACTTTGATTCTACTAATTACCTTGAGAGTGGAGTCCACACAGCTTAGCAAAGTTTACAGGGCCCTTAGATCTACAAACTGTGCAGGGCTCAGAGGCTTCTCTCCATGCCCTTCCTGTGTACCTGGCTTTGTGACCTACTTAAGTTCTTCAAAGTGTCCTCACTTCCTCTTTTCTCTGCCACTCCCATCCCCTCACCCTTTCCAGGCATGTGAGCACACTGGACCTTCTGCTTGGGATAAGCCAGGAAATACTTACCATCTTGTTATTTGCTTTGCCAAATGAATAGAAATCAAGGGTTGGTGGGGGGTGGGGGGGGAAGGGAGGTAGGGTGCACATTACCAAGGATGTGTATGTGCCTTGAATTTTGAAAATAATTATCCAAAGAAAGCATGGATTAAAGAGTGTGAAACACACACGGCACACAGCCTGTAAGGGGTGCGTGTCTGTGTCAGAGGATATACAGGGGCCGTGAGCAAAGGTAACAAGCACTGGAAGGTGGGCACAGTGCTGAGGCTGGAGGTGAGAGGCCAGCATGCACATGCCAACCTGCTAAACAGCTTTACTCAGGGTTAGTCCCCACCCCAGTATTTGTACCACCAAAATATAGGATCGTTACTCTTAGCTTTCTCATCCAGAAACATAAACTTGAGATTTAAATTTAAGATAAATATGCTTGTCTTATTCCATACCTCCCCCAGTTCCCACTGCTCACTTAGTTTTAAGCTCAAACTGCATTATTTTCATGATTTAAAATTCAAACTTTTGGTACAGTCACAATATCCTAGAAATCCTGGAAAAATTCTACATCTGTGTTGCTGGTTTCCCAACATCCAGCTATTCTAAAGTGCTCCACATAATACAACTAAATAAGTACAATCATTATTTACATGACCAAATCATGTTATTTCACAGACCTATCTGACAGCCTCTGTTACCCTCCAAAGCACATAAACATTATTTCTGGCAGTTTCCTTTAAAATTATTTTTTCAGGGCACCTGAGTGGCTCAGTCCATTAAGTGTCTGCCTTTGGCTCGGGTCATGATCCCAGGGTCCTGGGATAGAGCCCCGCATCTGGCTTCCTGCTCAGCAGGGAGCCTGCTTCTCCTTCTCCCACTCCCCCTGCTTGTGTTCCCTCTCTCATTGTGTCTCTCTCTGTCACATAAATAAATAAAATCTTCAAAAAAATAAAAATAAATAAAAATTAAAATTATTTTTTCTTTTTGTATATAAAATTTTGTATATGCTGATAAATAAATGAGCTTAACTTCCCTAGAATGCACTTGGGTTTCTGTGTTTTACATGTAGAACTAAGAATATCAGAACTTCAAGGGGACTTAGATACCATCTAGTTAAGGTGTTTTATTTAAAGATATGGAAACTAGGCTCAGTGGTTGTAATTTGTCTAAATTCACAAAAATAATAAATTACAGAATCAAGTCAAAAGCCAAAATTAGTCAGGCATCTAGTACAATATATTTGACTCTATTTGAAGATGCTGTTACTCTATTCACAACCACTTATGTAGGAAAAGTAATTTAAAAAATAACGTAGTGAAAGACTATTTTTTGTGTCACAAGTGTGCATTTATTGGCAATAAAAACAGAAGACACTGTAATATTCTTAAGTAAAAGTAAGTCCAATAAATAACACTAACTTTTCAATGTCTGGTTCAGTTTGCTGTGTTCATGAAGTATGGGCCAAAAGAAAATGACACTATGGGAAAAAAAGAACTTTTCAGTGTTTCTTGTAGGTCAAATTTTCCTACAGTATGTTTATGAAAATATCTAGCAAGCTGCCATATAAATATGATCTGTTGTCTCATATAACTGCCCTCATTCCAGAGCTACATGATTTGTTCCCTTAATATGTTATATACCATTTCTTTACCAGTTTAGTATAGGTTAGAACTTGATACATATTTCTCAACTACATGAAATATGAGGCACATAAATTAAGTAGAAACTAAAAATTAAAATGTGATTAATAGAAACAGTGGATTCAGAAGAAGAAAGCCAACCTTAATATTAATGGTGGTGGTGGTGATGGTGGTGGTGGTGGTGAGGGTGGTGACGGTGGTGGCGGTGGTGGTGGTGGTGGTGGTGAGGGTGGTGGTAGTGATGTGGTGGTGGTGGTGGTGGTGGTGACGGTGGGGGTGGTGGTGAGGGTGGCGGTGGTGGTGGCGGTGGCGGTGGTGGCGGTGGCGGCGGCGGTGACGGCAGTGACGGCGGTGACGGTGGTGGCGGTGGTGGTGACGGTGGGGGTGGTGGTGAGGGTGGCGGCGGTGGTGGCGGCGGTGATGGTGGCGGTGGCGGCGGCGGTGACGGCAGTGACGGCGGTGACAGTGGTGGTGGTGATGGTGGTGACGGTGGTG